>NC_086451.1:360603695-360903695 GCF_028390025.1 Pseudophryne corroboree
AACCCAATGTGCACTTTAGAATAATGCGACTACTAACACATTGTTTTTGAAAATATATTTTAAATATTCACAACAGCAATAACCGTAAACATGCAGCAGTCTGCACGGGCTCTGCACACGCCTCAAGCAGTGCTTCTCCGAGTTCCCAGAATTCATACTGGTCTGACTGGTCTGACTGTAGTGTGATATTTTGTGGTGAAATATTTTAAAATGGCCCATACCAGTTAGCCGGTAACAAAAACCTATTTGAAAAGCCTGTTCAGGAACTCTAAAAAGGTAAAGCTTAAGTGTTAACAGTCTAAGGGGTATATTCAATTGAAGTCGGATCCATTCCGACATTCATTTGTCGGAATGGATCCGAACTGGGCTATTCAATGACATCTCAATTCAACTTTAAAAAAAAGTAGAATAGAGATGCGGGAGGGGAGACGGGGGAGAGTCGCGGGCAGACGGGGGAGAGCAGCGCTACAACAGCGCTAAATTGAATATACCCCTAAACCTGGCAGAAGTGCAGAGCTGGAGAGCAAGTGGCCAAAGCGAGACTGTAGCCATAAGCCAATGCTTTACGGTTATTAAAATAAGAATTTACTCACCGGTAATTCTATTTCTCGTAGTCCGTAGTGGATGCTGGGAACTCCGTAAGGACCATGGGGAATAGACGGGCTCCGATGGAGACTGGGCACTCTAAGAAAGAATTAGGACTACTGGTGTGCACTGGTTCTTCCCTCTATGCCCCTCCTCCAGACCTCAGTTAGGGAAACTGTGCCCGGAAGAGCTGACACAATAAGGAAAGGATTTGGAATCCCGGGTAAGACTCATACCAGCCACACCAATCACACCGTACAACTCGTGATACTATACCCAGTTAACAGTATGAATAACAACTGAGACTCACGAACAGATGGCTCATAACAATAACCCTTTAGTTAGGCAATAACTATATACAAGTATTGCAGACAATCCGCACTTGGGATGGGCGCCTAGCATCCACTACGGACAACGAGAAATAGAATTATTAATTACGATTCTGCGGCCCTCTAGAAGATGAGCACTCTGCAGCCACCACAGCAGAGACACCCTGGCCCTCGGGGACAGGGTGATCAGCCGATGCATCTGAAGATGCGATCCGGACCACTTGTCTAATAGATCCCACTGAAAGATCCTTGCATGGAACCTGCCGAATGGAATTGCCTCGTAAGAAGCTACCATCTTTCCCAGGACTCGCGTGCAGTGATGCACAGACACCTGTTTTGGTTTCAGGAGGTCTGTGACCAGAGATGACAACTCCTTGGCCTTCTCCTCCGGGAGAAACACCTTCTTCTGTTCTGTGTCCAGAATCATACCCAGGAACAGCAGACGCGTCGTAGGAACCAGCTGCGACTTTGGAATATTCAGAATCCAGCCGTGCTGTTGTAGCACTTCCTGAGATAGTGCTACTCCGACCAACAACTGCTCCCTGGACCTCGCCTTTATAAGGAGATCGTCCAAGTATGGGATAATTAGAACTCCCTTCTTTCGAAGGAGTATCATCATTTCGGCCATTGCCTTGGTAAATACCCTCGGTGCCGTGGACAGACCAAACGGCAACGTCTGGAATTGGTAATGGCAGTCTTGTACCACAAACCGGAGGTACACCTGGTGAGGTGGGTAAATGGGGACATGCAGGTACGCATCCTTGATGTCCAGTGATACCAGGCTTGCAATAACCGCCCTGAGCGATTCCATTTTGAACTTGAACCTTCTTATATAAGTGTTCAAGGATTTAAATTTAGAATGGGTCTCATCGAACCGTCTGGTTTCGGTACCACATCGTGGAATAGTAACCCCGTCCCTGTTGAAGGAGGGGAACTTTTATTATCACCTGCTGGAGGAACAGCTTGTGAATTGCCGCCAGCACCACCTCCCTGTCCGGGGGAGTAGCTGGCAAGGCTGATTTGAGGTAACGGCGAGGGGGAGACGTCTCGAATTCCAGCTTGTATCCCTGAGATACCACTTGTAGAACCCAGTGATCCACCTGTGAGCGAACCCACCGGTCGCTGAAGTTCCGGAGTCGGGCCCCCACCGCACCTGGCTCCACCAGTGGAGCCCCAGCGTCATGCGGTGGATTTAGTGGAAGCAGGGGAGGATTTCTGTTCTTGGCAACTGGCTGTATGGTGCAGCTTTTTCCCTCTACCCCTGCCTCTGGGCAGAAAGGACGCGCCTTTAACCCGCTTGCCTTTCTGGGGCCGAAAGGACTGTACCTGATAATACGGTGCTTTCTTTGGCTGTGAGGGAACCTGGGGTAAAAATGTCGACTTCCCAGCTGTCGCTGTGGAAACGAGGTCGGAGAGACCATCCCCAAACAATTCCTCACCCTTGTAAGGCAAAACCTCCATGTGCCTTTTAGAATCCGCATCACCTGTCCACTGCCGAGTCCATAATACTCTCCTGGCAGAAATGGACATTGCATTAATTCTAGATGCCAGCCGGCAAATATCCCTCTGTGCATCTCTCATGTATAAGACTACGTCTTTAATATGCTCTATGGTTAGCAATATAGTGTCCCTGTCAAGGGAATCAATATTATCAGACAGGGAATCAGACCACGCTGCTGCCGCACTGCACATCCATGCTGAAGCAATAGCAGGTCTCAGTATAGTACCTGAGTATACAGACTTCAGGATAGCCTCCTGCTTTCTATCCGCAGGCTCCTTTAAGGCGGCCGTATCCTGAGACGGTAGTGCCACCTTTTTTGACAAGCGTGTGAGCGCTTTATCCACCCTTGGGGATGTCTCCCAACGTACCCTGTCCTCTGGCGGGAAGGGGTACGCCATTAGTAACTTTTTAGAAATCACCAATTTTTTATCAGGGGATGCCCATGCTTCTTCACACACTTCATTTAACTCATCTGAAGGGGGAAAAACCACTGGTTGCTTTTTCTCCCCAAACATAATACCCTTTTTAGTGGTACCTGGGTTAATGTCAGAAATGTTCAACACATTTTTCATTGCCGTAATCATGCAATGGATAGCCTTAGTGGAATGTACATTAGTCTCGTCGTCGTCGACACTGGAGTCAGACTCCGTGTCGACATCTGTGTCTGCCATCTGAGGTAGCGGGCGTTTTTGAGCCCCTGATGGCCTTTGAGACGCCTGGGCAGGCACTGGCTGAGAAGCCGGCTGTCCCACAGCTGTTATGTCATCAAACCTTTTATGTAAGGAGTTGACACTGTCGGTTAATACCTTCCACATATCCATCCACTCTGGTGTCGACCCCGCAGGGGGTGACATCACATTTACCGGCACCTACTCCGCCTCCACATAAGCCTCCTCATCAAACATGTCGACACAGCCGTACCGACACACCGCACACACACAGGGAATGCTCTGACTGAGGACAGGACCCCACCAAGTCCTTTGGGGAGACAGAGAGAGAGTATGCCAGCACACACCACAGCGCTATATAACACAGGGATTTACACCACACAAAGTGATTTTCCCTATAGCAGCTATAATACATAGTATTGCGCCTAAATTTAGTGCCCCCCCTCTCTTTTTTACCCTATTGAGCCTGGAAACTGCAGGGGAGAGCCTGGAACTGTCTTCCAGCGGAACTGTGAAGAGAAAATGGCGCCAGTGTGCTGAGGGAGATAGCCCCGCCCCTTTCACGGCGGACTTCTCCCGCTCTTTTATTAATATTATGGCAGGGGATTTTTACACATATATAGTTTATTAGACTATATTATGTGTTTTTTGCCATTTTTAAGGTTATCTAATTGCAGCCCAGGGCGCCCCCCCCAGCGCCCTGCACCCATCAGTGACCGGAGTTTGTGGTGTGCCTGGGGAGCAATGGCGCACAGCTGCAGTGCTGTGCGCTACCTTAATGAAGACCGGAGTCTTCAGCCGACGATTTTCTCCTCGGAATCTTCCGTCTTCTGGCTCTGCAAGGGGGACGGCGGCGCGGCTCCGGGACCGGACGACCGAGGCTGGGCCTGTGTTCGATCCCTCTGGAGCTAATGGTGTCCAGTAGCCTAGAAGCCCAAGCTAGCTGCAAGCAGGTAGGTTCGCTTCTCTCCCCTAAGTCCCTCGTAGCAGTGAGTCTGTTGCCAGCAGATCTCACTGAAAATAAAAAACCTAACAAATACTTTCTTTACTAAGAGCTCAGGAGAGCCCCTAGTGTGCAACCAGCTCGAGCCGGGCACAGATTCTAACTGAGGTCTGGAGGAGGGGCATAGAGGGAGGAGCCAGTGCACACCAGTAGTCCTAATTCTTTCTTAGAGTGCCCAGTCTCCTGCGGAGCCCGTCTATTCCCCATGGTCCTTACGGAGTTCCCAGCATCCACTAAGACGTCAGAGAAAATAAGTTGGGGGAAATTAACTCAACCTAAGACTTATGTCTGACTCCACAACCTCACAATAGCTGTACAAGATCTGTGTATCACCACTCTGTGCTTTTAGTATGTAACTTTTCTTCGGGATGGTATCGGGATCCCAGTGATTGGGATGCTGCCGGTCAAAATACCAATAGCGGCATCCTGGCACTCAAAATTCTGACACCTGCTAGGTACTGTAAGTAATGGTACCCTGGCCGCAGCCTGACCCTAACCCCCTCACCCGCTGTGTGCCTAACTCTAATTCTCCCCGCATAGTGCCTAACCCTCCATCTCTGCAGACTAACCATCCCTCTTTAGTGCCTAACCCTAACCTTCCCTTTTTAGTGCCCACTGACAGTGTAATGGTTAGCATTACTGCCTCACAGCACTGAGGTCATGGATTCGAATCCCACCAAGGCCCTGTGTGTAGTTTGTATATTCTCCCCGTACTTGCGTGGGTTTCCTCCCATACTTCAAAAAATATACTAGTAGGTTAACTGGCTTCCAACAAAATGAACCCTAGTGTGAATGTGTATGCATGTACATGCGATAGGTAATATAGACTGTAAACTCCACTGGGGCAGGAACTGATGTGAAAGGCCAAATATTCTCTATAAAGCGCAATATAAATAACTGGTAATAAATAATAATAAGCTCTAACCTTCCCTGCAGCCTAACCCTAACCCTCCCCAGCAGACTTACGATCAGTATGCCGCAGTCGGGATTCAGACGCTGGCATTGTGATCGATGTCGGGATCTCGGCCTTGGTCTTCTGATTAGTGTCGGGATTCCGACTGCCAGCATCCCGAACGGTAACCAGATCCTGTTCCTTCTGCTCCCTGTCAGTCAGTGGCTTCTGGCTTGCCTCCATTTCTGCCCTCACAACATGACCCTGTCCATCACATACAGCTTAGTGTTTTCTAAAATAATCACGCCAGCTACTTCCCACAAGTTCAACAAATATTTCCTGGAAATCTCTGTGCTGCTGATCTGATAAGCTACATATTAATTGAATACTGTTCACCTCAAAACTAGGCATAAGCGGATATGCAGGAGATGAAGATTACAGCATGAAATATGTGCTTAATACACTCTTCAAAAGAAGAGTTCCAGTCACAAATGAATGTTTACTTTTTGAGATTTTAAATCTTAAACCAGAGGTTCCCAAACATGGTCCTCACGGCACTCTAATACCCCTTTTCCACCTGAGCACCGGGTCCGATCCGGGATGTTTAACCCGGCTACAACCCGTGTCTGCACCGCCGTTTTCACTGCACTTCGACATGGGTTATTCCCGGGTTGGATCGGATTCCACTTAACCCGGGTAAGCTCTGTAAAAGCCTACTGATGTCACTCGTTACTCGGTTCTGAAACACGGGTAATGACCGTTTCCACTGCACAATTACCCGGGTCATTACCATGTTACGTGTTCAACCCAGGTAGCTACCCGGGAAGGATTCCAGGGTCACTCAACCCGTGTTGAGCCGTTTCCATTTACTAAAAACCTGTGTTGATGCGTGCCCCCATGCAAAAACACGGGTAAATTTAGCTAGTGGAAAAGGGGTATAACAGTCCAGGTTATAAAGATATCCAAGCCAGAGCACAGATTGTTAATTAAAATGTAGATACTAATTAATTCATATGTGCTCAATTATGGATATCCTTAAACCCTAGAGAGTGTTAAGGGCTCCATACACTAGAGCAGGGGTGGCCAACCAGTCGGAGGCAAAGAGCCAGAAAAGATCCATAAGCAAGTGCAAGAGCCACTATCACGCGCGCACCAAAGGCACGCGGGCAAAAATGGGGGTGTGGCCTAGTTGTCACAAAGCCAAGCCCCATTTTTGTGCACACACCTTTCGGTATGACGTTTGTAGGAGTGTGACCTTGTGTCATAACCCTGTTTAGTCATGTTGTACAGTGCCACATACATATAAAATGCCAAAAAATGGGTGCCACCACAGTGCCAGATACATATACGCCCCCAATGCCAGATACATATACGCCCCCAGTGCCAGATACACATGTCCCCACAGTGCCAGATATGCCCCCGATGCAGATACACATGTCCCCACAGTGCCAGATATGCCCACACAGTGCCAGATATGCTCCCAGTGTAGATACACATGCCCATACAGTGCCAGATAGCCCCCAGTGCAGATACACATGCCTATACAGTGCCAGATATGCCCACACAGTGCCAGATATGCCCCCACAGTGCAGATACACATGTCCCCACAGTGCCAGATATGCCCCCAGTGCAGATACACATGCCCCCACAGTGCCAGATATGCCCCCAGTGTAGATACACGTCTCCACAGTGCCTCACACAGTGTCAGATACACATGTCCCACAAACAGTGCCAGATATGCCCCAGTGCTGATACACATGCCCCCACAGTGCCTCATATGCCCCCAGTGCCAGATACACATGTCCCCACAGTGCCAGATATGCCCCCGATGCAGATACACATGTCCCCACAGTGCCAGATATGCCCCCAGTGCCAGATATGCCCACACAGTGCCAGATATGCTCCCAGTGTAGATACACATGCCCATACAGTGCCAGATATCCCCCAGTGCCAGATATGCCCCCAGTGTAGATACACATGCCCATACAGTGCCAGATATCCCCCAGTGCAGACACACATGCCCATACAGTACCAGATATGCCCACACAGTGCCAGATATGCCCCCCACAGTGCATACACATGCCCCCACAGTGCCAGATATGCCCCCAGTGCAGATACACATGCCCCCACAGTGCCAGATATGCCCCCAGTGCAGATACACGTCTCCACAGTGCCTCACACAGTGTCAGATACACATGTCCCACAAACAGTGCCAGATATGCCCCAGTGCAGATACACATGCCCCCACAGTGCCTCATATGCCCCCAGCGCAGATACACATGCCCCCACAGTGCCTCATATGCCCCCCACAGTGCAGATACACATGCCCCCCCACAGTGCCAGATATGCCCCCAGTGCGGATACATATGCTCCCACAGTGCCTCACTCCCCCCCCCCCAAAAAAAAGTGCTGCTTACCGTGCTGCTGTGAGGGGAAGGAGAGCGTAGCGTGCGCCTCTCCTACCCCTCAGTCTCCGGCGTCTATCTTCAATTCGGCGGCGGCCCGTGAGCCAATCAGAGGCCTTAGCTGCAGGTCCGCGAGCTCTGATCGGCTCACGGGCCGGCGCCGAATTTTAGATAGACACCGCCGCTGGAGAACTGCTGCTGTGAGTGTGGTGAGTCTGGCAGCGGTGGCCGGGAGCGGATTGAGTCGCATGCGGAGGATGAAAGAGCCACATGCTGCTTGAGAGCCGCGGGTTGGCCACCGCTGCACTAGAGCGATAATGCCTGCCCCCCCGGATGCTGCTGGGGGTGATCGCGGTAGTGTATGGGGCCCTTTAGTGTATCTTGATGTCAGAGTTTAGGGACCACTGTGTTAAGCATTAGTTTATTTACGGTGGCGTTCACCAACTGTTGACCAGTGTCTCAGCCTTGAACTTAATCACGCTGCCAGGGGATGCCTCACTGCAGCATGCCGGATTCATGTAGGTAAAAGATGAATAGATGCAACTGGTCTAATGCATTGCCACAAATAAGTAACATGTCTCATGCCTCCTCATCATTTCCTTCATGATAAGCCAAGTGCAGGTGAATGCCCCACATTGCTGACCTGTGTGCAGGAGAAGTGACTATTTTGAACAGACCACCACTAAATACCCATGCAATATATTCCTAAACTCTCAAAGTTTTGATAATGAAAATAAACTATGGAATATAACATACATTAAACAGAAATAAAATGAAAATAAAAAACACGAGATGTACCTCAGATGATACAGGAGATGAGGGTGACACATTTGCACTATCACTGTTTTGCTAAAATGAAAATAGACAAAAACACAGTTACCAAAATATAGTAATTTTATATACACCTTATGTATAGAGATCAATCATAGGCTTTTGCAAACATGAAAACACTCCACATTAACTACCTACAATTGGCCAATTACATTAATATTTCCGGAGACCGTTACTTGCAATGTCTTAAAGAGCAACTCCAGCTAACATGTAATATTAAATCTACATTAAAACAATAGCAAAACCAAGTTAGATCTGGATGTTCAAAGGGGATGCAGTCAATATACCAACACTGTAGTTCTTACATAGGTGATAATTGTACAGAGCTATGTTTGAGCATTCCCCTTTCAAAGTAACCACCACCAAGAGGGATTGCAGTACTGGCAGAGGGGCAGTTCTCCAGAATTGTAAGGGCTCATAGAATTAAGGAAAAAAACAAAAACACATTTTGTTTCCCCCAGTACCCTAAATAATAGTAACCAGATTTAAATGAATACACAATATCTTAGAATTCAGAGATCTCTGAGGAGACAGAGAAGGGACGGCAGAGGCAGCAGTGTACACAATCACTGTAGCCTGTCCCCGCCGGCCTCTGTTCTGACCACGCCCCCTCCTCCCTGTACGCGCGCCAGGACGCTCTCTCCCCCCCTTCCCCCGCCGCGCTGCACCGCTCTCCACCCCGTTCCCAACACCGCGGCAGGACCCGGCCTCCATCCCGACTCCTCATGCTGCTGCGGAGTCGGACTCCAAAATACGAGTAGGTGTCAATGTATGCCACGTCTCCTCCCCTCCAAGCTTAAGTGTGTGTGTGTGCCGTATCTTCCACCCTCCCTTCTCCTCCTAGCTAAAGTGTGTGTGCCATGTCTCCCCTCCTAACTAAAGTGTCTGTGTGCCATTTCTCCCCCCTCTTCTCCTAACTAAAGTGTATGATATGTCCCCCCTCCTAGCTAAAGTGTGTGAGTGTGCCACGTCTCCCTCCCTCCCCCCTATGTTTTTTTTCCTCGCTGCCCCAGTGTAAGTTAATAAGGGGGTAGGATTCCCCTTGCCCCCAGTGCCTGCATTATTTTAGCTCATTCAGTGTACTGTAATGTGAATTTCGGCTCATTCTGCGTGCTGTAATGTGAATTTCGGCTCATTCTGCGTGCTGTAATGTGAATTTCGGCTCATTCTGCGTGCTGTAATGTGAATTTCGGCTCATTCAGTGTGCTATAATGTGAATTTCAGCTCATTCAGTGTGCTACAATGTGAATTTTGGCTCATTCAGTGTGCTATAACTATAATGTGAATTTCGGCTCATTCAGTGTGCTACAATGTGAATTTCGGCTCATTCAGTGTCCTATAATGTGAATTTCGGCTCATTCAGTGTGCTACAATGTGAATTTCAGCTCATACAGTGTGCTATAATGTGAATTTCGGCTCATTCTGTGTGCTATAGAAACATAGAATTTGTCGGCAGATAAGAACCACTTGGCCCATCTAGTCTGCCCCTTTTTTTTTTTACATTATTTTTATCTCTAACCTTATTTGATCCTTATTTCTTTGTGAGGAGATCCTTATGTCTATCCCATGCATGTTTAAATTGCCCTACTGTCTTAGCCTCTACCACCCCTGATAGAAGGAATGGCGATTCGCCAGTCTGTATCACCAGTGCGCAGGGTTCTCTCCACTAACTGGCAACATTTTATTAGTAATGGCAACAATAGGAAATTTTAGAAGCCAACGGGAAGGGCATTACTAAGTGGGAGTGGATATGATTAGGGGGAGGAGGAGTCATTCTTAAACCGCCCCCCCTAAAAGTTAAGTCTAGATCCGCCACTGTCTAGGGCAGACATTCCCAACCGCGGTCCTCAAGGCACACCAACAGTGCAGGTTTTAGTGATATCCAGGCTGCAGCACAGATGGTTAAATCAAAATAACTGAGGTACTAATTAAGTCACCTGTGCTGAAGCCTGGATATCACTAAAACCTGCACTGTTAGTGTGCCTTGAGGTCAGTGTTTGGGAATTCCTGGTTTAGGGGCACCAGATCCCACACCTCCACAATCTCAATCTGGGTCTATGGGGCTCCTTGCTACAATATATCTAAACTAAGAGCTACCTACCTTGGAGCTCCATATGGCATATCAGGACCTCCATCTCCTCCTAATGCAAAGTCCTCTCTGCCTCTCACAACAAACATATAGTGGCAGATGCTCAATTAACTTAGTGAGGTGGGGGATGTGGTGTCCCTGGATTGGCTGAGCTGGATGGCTTTAGTGTCTCTAAGAATTAAACTTGCATAACTGTTCTAGCTGGAAGAAAAAGGACTTTTGGGAACAGGGACAATTTATTTTAGATGGAGTTACTCTTTAACAAAGTAATTTATGTGCACATAACCTTAGCTACAACGCTGTATACATAAGCATACATATCAACTATATTGTGATTCATTTGTAATTATAACATGGGTTATGAAACTGGTTTATAAACACATCTGTAGACTTATAGGTACATCCTACGACACGACAAAAAGGTTAGCCCACAGCTATATACAGATACTGTATATAAGCATGTCCCATAAAAATAAGAGACCTGAAATACTGTTTCCGTAAACCACATAAGCAAGCCAGTAATTACTACAATCAACATAGTGCGTCACTACACACATTGCAGGTATTAATTCCGTGGGTAAAACCAAATTACTGTACTACAGAAAACAATTTGCCAGAATAGGTGCCGACTGACTAATACAAGTTCCTATGAATGTAACAAGCAAAAAATGATTTTAAGGGACAAAAAAACAAAAACAAACAAAAAAAAAAACCATACTGAAAAAAACTGAATAGGATAAAATAATCAGATTAAATATAATAAATCATTACATGCAGATATTAAACTAGAAACGTCTATAAATGCATGTGCAGTACTACTTTAGGACTGGCGAGTACAGGTGTCATCTATCCAAACTACCATCTATAAAGTGAAAACCGGTATACAGTGGGGAAACAGACTTAATATTCGTAAGTGTGTAGCCTAGTCACTCAATAGGAACCAGCAACCAGACTGGTTCATCACAAATTGACAGGTTGTGGTACTTATGAAAATTGTATAACCCCATTTATATCAAATTCCTGACACAAACAGAGCTTAATGTTTAACACCTTGTTACACTTGCTATGCCTTTGAAGCTGTATATACCCCTATCCAATTGTTTGAGCTGAGCAATGCACAGATGTCAGGTTTGCCAACACCTGTGTCCAAATTAGATACGATTGGCCAAATGCTACAGGGAGCAATCAACATGGACAGATGGTGGCTGCAATCTGACATGGTTTTCATCAAAAAACATTTTCAAGCAAGTGATTGTGCTGAGGTTGATCTTGATTATCAGTCTTATTTATTTAAAAAAGTGCTACACTGAGCACTTCAGGAAGGCACAATCCACATGACAATAAAATATACAATGTGTTTTATTAATATAAAAATCAAGTATAAAAATACAAATAATACTCACGGGAGCTAATTAGTCACAACTAGTGTACACAATAATAGCATAGAGCCTTTCTTGTAACATTAAATAGGATTTTAATCAGTAGCGGATCTTGCCACGGGCAAGCAGGACTTTTGCCCGGGGCGCCGCCTTCCGGAGGGCGCCGGCGCCATCTGGAGGGCGCCGCACCACGGCAAGATCCGCTGCTGATGTGCAGTGCGCCCCCCGCTGCCCGCTGTCCCCCGCCGTGAAGGTAACTAGACGTGTAGCGTCTAGTTTCCCTTCGTGGAGAGGACGTTTACTGTGCGGTGTGCGATGACGTCATCGCGCACTGCACAGCAAAGGTCCTCTCCACGAAGGGAACTAGACACGAAGCGTCTAGTTCCCCTTCGTGGAGAGGACCTTTGCTGTGCGGTGCGCGATGACGTCATCGCGCACCGCACATCTTTCATCGGCGCTACTACTGTACAGGGGGCGTAAGTGACAACGCCCCCTGTATGAAGCCACGCCCCCCATCGCCTGCCCGGGGCGCTCAAAACCCCGGAGCCGGCCCTGATTTTAATTACCTACCGGTAAATCCTTTTCTCGTAGTCCGTAGAGGATACTGGGGTCCATTTAGTATCATGGGGTATAGACGGGTCCATTAGGAGCCTTGGGCACTTTAAGAAATCAATAGTGTGCACCGGCTCCTCCCTCTATGCCCCTCCTACCAGACTCAGTCTAGAAGCTGTGCCCGAGGAGACGGACATACATCGAGAGAAGGATAGATAAAGTTAGTGGTGAGATTCTGAACCAGCACACACAACAAGAGGAAAGCCATGCTAACCAAACATGAAACAGGAACAGCAACAGCTGAACCAACATTACTTAACCAAGTAACAGTGCAGAAAACGAAGCACTGGGCGAGCGCCCAGCATCCTCTACGGACTACAAGAAAAGGATTTACCGGTAGGTAATTCAAATCCTATTTTCTCTTGCGTACTAGGAAACTGGGGTCCACATTAGTACCATGGGGATGTACCAAAGCTCCCAAACTGGGTAGGAGAGTGCTGAGGGTCCTGCAGAACTGATTGACCAAACTGAAGGTCCTCAGATGCCAAAGTATCGAACTTGTAGAATTTAGCAAACGTGTTCGAATCCGACCAAGTAGCTGCTCAGCAGAGCTGTAAAGCCGAGACACCCCGGGCAGCCGCCCAGGAAGAACCCACCGACCGAGTAGAGTGGGTGTGTACAGAGTTAGGTACCGGCAAACTTGCCGTAGAGTAAGCATGTTGGACAGTGAGCCTGATCCAGCGAGCACTTGTCTGCTTTGAAGCACGACACCCAATCTTATTGGGATCATACAGAACTAACAGCGAGTCTGATTTTCTGTGATGAGCTGTCCATTTGACATAGGGGGTCATTCTGAGTTTATTGCTCGCTGCCGATTTTCGCAGCGCAGCGATCAGGTGAAAAAACATAATTTATGCGCATGCGTATGGCCCGCAATGCGCACGCGTGACGTACGGGTACAAAGCTCTTTGTGGTTGTGCTCAGGTCCTAGCAAAGTTTTCCTTCGCACTGACGGCCGCAAGAAGATTGACAGGAAGGGGGCGTTTCTGGGTGTCAACTGACCGTTTTCAGGGAGTGTTTGCAAAAACACAGGCGTGTCTGAAAAAACGCAGGCATGGCTGGGCGTTCGCTGGTGTATGACGTCAAATCTGGACATGAATAGGCTGAAGTGATCGCAAGCACTGAGTAGGTTCAGAGCTACTCAGAAACTGTACAAACTGTTTTTCAGAGCTCGGCTGCACATGCGTTCGCACCTCTGCTAAGCTAAAATACACTCCTCAGTGGGCAGCGGCATAGCGTTTGCACGGCTGCTAAAAACTGCTAGCGAGCGATCAACTCGGAATGACCCCCATAGATCTTTAAAGCCCGCACAACATCCAGGGACTTTGAAGTAGAAAAGGTGTCAGTAACCACCGGGACCACGATAGGCTGGTTGATATGAAACGCAGACACCACTTTTGGAAGAAATTGCTGACGAGTTCTGAGTTCAGCTCTCTTTAGGAAAAATCAAATAGGGGCTCTTGTGAGACAACGCTCCCAATTCGGACACACGTTTTGGCGAAGCCAAGGCCAACAGTGTGACAGTCTTCCACGTAAGAAACTTTACATCAACCTCCTGTAAAGGCTCAAACCACTCAGATTGTAGAAACAGCACCACGTTGAGATCCCAAGGTGCCGTGGGAGGCACAAAAGGCGGATGGATGTGCAGAACACGTCTGAACATCAGGGAGGGAAGCCAACTGTTTTTGGAAGAAAATGGACAAGGCCGAAATCTTGACTTTTATAGATCCCAGGCGTAGGCCCACATCCACATCAGACTGCAGAAAAAGCAGAAACCGACCCAGTTGAAATTCCACCGCAGGAAATTTCCTGTTTTCACACCAAGACACATTTTCTCCAAATTCGGTGGTAATATTTTGACGTTACCCCTTTTCTGGCTTGGATCAAGGTAGTAATTACCCTGTCCGGTATCCCTTTCCGGGCAAGAATTTAACGCTCCACTTCCATGCCGTCAAACGTAGCCGCGGTAAGTCTTGATAGACGAACGGCCCCTGTTGCAGAAGCTCCTCTCGAAGAGGTAGAGGCCACGGATCCTCCAGAAGCATGCCAGTAGATCCGCGTACCAAGCCCTCTTTGGCCAATCTGGAGCAATGAGAATTGCTTTAACCTTTTCCCTTTTTATTCTTTTGAGAATTCTTGGGATTAATGGAAGTGGTGGAAACACATACACCGTCTGGTAGACCCATGGAGTCACCAGAGCGTCTCTCGACCTGTAACAATACCTCCTGAGCTTCTTGTTGAGACGAGAGGGCATCATGTGGATTTGTGGAATGCCCCACCGACGTGTCACACACTCGAACACCTCCGGGTGAAGGCCCCACTCTCATGAGTGGAGATCGTGTCTGCTGAGGAACGGACAACGCCACAGCGTCTTTCTGCCCAGAGGAAAATCCGTGTTATCTCTGACATTGCTGCTCTGCTCTTCGTTCCGCCCTGTCGGTTTATGTACGTTACCACCGTCACATTATCTGACTGAACCTGGATCGCATGATGTGCTGCCTATTTTCCTTGGAAGTGTTCCCCCTGGGTGACTGCTCCCCAACTTCTGAGGCTTGCATCTGTGGTTAGTAGAATCCAATTTTTGAATCCTGAACCTTCGACCCTCGGTCAGGTGAGAAGTCTGAAGCCACCACAGAAGAGAAATCCTGGCTCTTGGCGATAGACGAATCCTCTGGTGCATGTGGAGATGCGATCCGGACCATTTGTCCAAAAGATCCAGCTGTAGGGGCCTTGCATAAAACCTTCCATACTGCAGCGCCTCGTAAGCGGCTACCATCTTTCCCAGAAGGCGAATGCATAGATGCACCGATATCCGGGTTTGTCTTAGAATATCCCACACCATTGACTGGATTACCAATGCCTTTTCCAACAGAAGGAATACCTTCTGTGCCTCCGTATCCAGTATCATCCCCAGGAACGGAAGCCTCCGTGTTGGTTCCAGGTGACATTTTGGTAGGTTCAGAATCCACCCGTGATCCCAGAGTAGTCGAGTTGAGAGGGCAATGTTGTCCGATAACCGCTCCCTGGATGGTGCTTTTATCAGCAGATCATCCAGGTACGGAATTATATTCACTCCCCGTTTGCGGAGGAGACACATCATGTCCGCCATTACCTTGGGGAACACCCTGGGTGCCGTGGAGAGACCAAAAGGCAGAGCCTGGAACTGGTAGTGACAGTCCTGTAAGGCAAACCTGAGATAGGCCTGATGAGGTGGCCAGATCGGGATATGAAGGTATGCATCCTTGATAGCCAAAGACACCAAGAATTCCCCTTCCTCAAAGACTCGAGATCACCGCTCTCAGAGACTCCATCTTGAATTTGAACACCTGTAAATACGGGTTCAATGACTTGAGGTTTAAAATGGGTATCACCGAACGATCTGGTTTTGGTACCACAAACAGGTTTGAATAATAACCTCTGTTCTGTAGCTGAGGTGGAACTGGAACAATGACCTGAGTCTGTACCAGTTTTTGAATTGCATCCTCTAAATTTATACTTACCTCCTTAGAAGCTGGTAAGCCTGACTTGAAGAATCTGTGAGGTGGGAGTTCCTGAAACTCCAGTCTGTACCCTGGGGGATGACCTCTTTGACCCAGGGATACTGGCACGATGTCGCCCATATGTGACTGAAATCTCTTAATCGGCTCCTATCCGTCTGTCTTCCAGGCAGTGTGGTCCACCGTCATGCTGAAGACTTTGAGGAAGCAGAACCAGAGATCTGTTCCCGTGAACCTGCAATCGCTTGTTTTCTGGGTTTACCTCTATTGCCTTTGAAGGCTGTAGAAGAACCTTTGGCTTTATTTTTAAATTTTGCTGTCCAAAAGGACTGCAGAGTCAGAGCAGAGTAGGTCTTCCTAGCTCGGGGGGCTGCAGAAGGAAGATATGTAGACTTACCCGCCGTAGCCTTGGATATCCACGTATCCAGTTCATCTCCAAACAGGGCCTCACCTGTGAAAGGTAGGCTTTCCACACCTCTTCTGGAATGCGCATCCACCGTCCACTGACGTAGCCATAGGCCCCTGCATGCTGACACTGCCATGGCCGTGGTGCGTGCATTGAGCAATCCAATTTCTTTTAAGGCTTCCACCATAAAATTTGCAGAGTACTGTATATACTGTAGGAGTAAAATCATCTCACCTCTGGGTAAAGAATCTAATCCCTCAGTTAGGTTACCGGACCATTTGTTATGGCCCTAGTGATCCAAGCACAAGCAATAGTGGGCCTCTGGGTCACCCTCGCAGCTGTGTACAGAGATTTTAGAGTGGAATCTTGCCGTCTGCCACTTCCTTTAAGGAGGCTGACCCCGGCAATGGTAAGACTATCTCAGGGCCTGTATTCCCTGAGATAAAGCTGCATACCCCCCCCCCCCCCCCCTCCCGAGTCCACCTTACCCTCCTCAACATTTGATACATCACCATCAGTATCAGTCTGCAGGATTTGGGCCAGTGTATGCTTTTGTGGACAAATGACAGGGGTCTGAGACACTGGAATAGCCACTAAATCTCTATTCATCAGGTCATCAACAGATTGTCTTAAGTATTGCGTCTCCTTCTCATTTTGGGATAATTTATTTGAAATATTTGAGATCATCCCTTTCAATGAATCCAACCATACTGGTTCGGACCCACTAGTCTGAGAATGTGTACTATCCTGAGTACACTGTAGTGATCCCCCTGAGTGAGAAAAACACTCTGCCGTACATGAAACACACTACCTTGACATAGTAAAATGTAAGAGCGCACACACACACACACACACACACACACACACACACACACACACACTAGGTTAAGAGCACAATTAACCCACACAGAGCTCCCTAGGGAGACACAGAGTATGATGGAGCCAGCCACACCGCGCACTTATAGCTAATTACAAGTTTAGCAAACCAAGTACCCTTGTCAAGGGCTTAGTATTCTAATATTGCTCCCCCCCCCCCCCCCCCCCCCGCCCTTTCTATGATTTCCTGGTACCGCTGAGGCACTCTGGAGTCCTTGTGGAGGAGCTGCGCTTCCCTGCCAGTCTGCCTGTGTATAGCTGCAGAGGGAAAATGGCACTGGTGAGCTGCTGGATCCACTCATAGTGAAGCCCACACGCGCGGTGTTCCCGGTTTTTTATACTGGCTGAGGCGTTTATGATGCTTAACAGTGGGTTAGAACCCCTGTAAGCTATAATGCCAGTGTAGGGTAATTTTGTAGTGGCTCAGCTCACCCCTCACAGCGGAACACACACACACACACACACACACAGTATGTAATCCTGAGCCTGGAAAAGCAGCCTGCATGTCAGCGCCGCGTTCCATACCCTTATGCCGCCATTTCAACCGGTGACCCACTAACCGGGACGCCTACTCACCACTCTTCTTACTTCTGGCCCTGTTAGAGGTGGCGGCGTGTTGCGGGACTGAACGCTCGCCGTGGTGGAGCTTGCGAATAGGATTCTCAGGAGCTCAGTGTCCTGTCAGCGGGGAACGGGACCATTAATCCTGGAGGAGGAGGTTCATAGCAGTGCATGCAAATATGGACGAGATAGTCCATACTGGCCTGCATGCATAAGCGACGGGGCACCAACGATGAACGAGCGCGGGGCCACGCATCGTTCATCGTTGCTGCTTCCACACTGAAAGATATGAACGGTATCTCGTTCATTAATGAACAAGATTGTTCATATCATTCAGTAATATCGCCCAGTGTGTAGGACCCATTAGTGGAATCCAGCAGTCCTTAAGTAGTGGATTCTCAGCTGTTACACAATTAGTAATTAGTTGCTGTGTTCTATTTGTAACCACATTAAAACATCTAATAAAATTATTTTTCTTATGCTTGTATATACAAAGATAATTCTACTTATTTAATATTAGTCATGTGTTATACACAACTTACTCTAAATCTGACTTGCCACAGAGATTAAATATTTAAAGGTATCATAAAAACATTATTTCATTCAATGGTAAAGTATAAAATCTTATAGCAAACAATATATAGGTCTATGTTTTCCATCACCAGGTGTTTTCTATATTTATATTTTCTAGTTCCATACATTGTTTTCATTTGTTGATAATACTTTGGATTCATCCTAACTAAGGAGCCGAGAATCTCAATGATCCACACATATGAGTCTATTAAGAATGATTAAAAGGACTATATAATCTGCCTTGTCCTGTATTGGACATTTACAATCAATGAGACTGTGTGATACTATAGTAACATTACACATACATCGCAATTAATGTTACACGAAATGCTCTATGCTATTATTGGGTATACTAGCTGTGACTAAATAGCTCTCGGGAGTTTTATTTTGAATTTTATACTTGATTTTTATATTAATAAAACACATATTGTATATTTTATTGTCATGTGGATTGTGCCTTCCTGAAACGCCAGGTATAGCACTTTTTTAAAGATCACCTCAGTTTGGGAGGTTAGACACACCTCCAGCTACTGTACATTGGCTGCATCAGGAATTAGCCTTTACAAAGTTTTTTTTTTTCTGTGCAGGTATTAGCGCCGCAGGGTCAAATTTATTTTATACTTTGGTCTTATATATATGTTTTACACCAGTTGGGGATATAGCTGCCTAATTTGAATGGGCCTTTTAAAGTACACCTACTCATCTCGAACAATAGCGATTTTAAACCCAGAATAGACATACATGGTAAAATAAACTGATATGCACAATAACAAAGCATGCAAATTAGGCAAGAGATGTATCAACTTGCCCGTTGCAATCCGTTTTTTATAGAATATACAAATTTTCCACAGCATCATACATACTATACGTCTCTCCCCTAGTCTGCAGCCACTAGAGCATTCTGCCTGGCTCACTAATCAGTTTTGTCCCAGTGAGATTACAGTGCTTTGGTCACTACCATCTGCTATTGCCCCCCTTATGTGCTTATTTAGTCATAGATGAGCAGATTGTAAAACAGGGCTGAGCACCTGTGTAGGGAACATTTTCTGTGCATGTTACTACCAGATATTTCATTTTATTGACTGGTTTTGTGACTACAATAGATCTAAATTATTTGGGGACATAGGATTATTGAGCCTGCAGGTATAATTTCTGAACAATATGAAAAAATAAGATTTTACTCACCGATAAATCTATTTCTCGTAGTCCGTAGTGGATGCTGGGACTCCGTAAGGACCATGGGGAATAGCGGCTCCGCAGGAGACAGGGCACAAGAATAAAAGCTTTAGGATCAGGTGGTGTGCACTGGCTCCTCCCCCTATGACCCTCCTCCAAGCCTCAGTTAGGATACTGTGACCGGACGAGCGTACATAATAAGGAAGGATCTTGAATCCCGGGTAAGACTCATACCAGCCACACCAATCACACCGTACAACTCGTGATCTGAACCCAGTTAACAGTATGATAAACGAAAGGAGCCTCTGAAAAGATGGCTCACAACAATAATAACCCGAATTTTTGTAACAATAACTATATACAAGTATTGCAGACAATCCGCACTTGGGATGGGCGCCCAGCATCCACTACGGACTACGAGAAATAGATTTATCGGTGAGTAAAATCTTATTTTCTCTGACGTCCTAGTGGATGCTGGGACTCCGTAAGGACCATGGGGATTATACCAAAGCTCCCAAACGGGCGGGAGAGTGCGGATGACTCTGCAGCACCGAATGAGAGAACTCCAGGTCCTCCTCAGCCAGGGTATCAAATTTGTAGAATTTAGCAAACGTGTTTGCCCCTGACCAAGTAGCTGCTCGGCAAAGTTGTAAAGCCGAGACCCCTCGGGCAGCCGCCCAAGATGAGCCCACTTTCCTTGTGGAATGGGCTTTTACAGATTTTGGCTGTGGCAGGCCTGCCACAGAATGTGCAAGCTGAATTGCACTACAAATCCAACGAGCAATCGTCTGCTTAGAAGCAGGAGCACCCAGCTTGTTGGGTGCATACAGGATAAACAGCGAGTCAGATTTTCTGACTCCAGCCGTCCTGGAAACATATATTTTCAGGGCCCTGACAACGTCAAGCAACTTGGAGTCCTCCAAGTCCCTAGTAGCCGCAGGTACCACAATAGGTTGGTTCATGTGAAATGCAGAAACCACCTTAGGGAGAAATTGAGGACGAGTCCTCAATTCTGCCCTGTCAGAATGAAAAATTAAGTAAGGGCTTTTATATGATAAAGCCGCCAATTCTGACACACGCCTGGCTGAAGCCAGAGCTAACAGCATCGACACCTTCCATATGAGATATTTTAAGTCCACAGTGGTGAGTGGTTCAAACCAATGTGACTTTAGGAAACTCAAAACAACATTGAGATCCCAAGGTGCCACTGGAGGCACAAAAGGAGGCTGTATATGCAGTACCCCTTTTTCAAATGTCTGAACTTCAGGCACGGAAGCCAGTTCTTTCTGGAAGAAAATCGACAGGGCCGAAATTTGAACCTTAATGGACCCTAATTTTAGGCCCATAGACAGTCCTGTTTGCAGGAAATGGAGGAAACGACCCAGTTGAAATTCCTCTGTAGGGGCCTTCTTGGCCTCACACCACGCAACATATTTTCGCCAAATGCGGTGATAATGTTTTGCGGTTACATCCTTCCTGGCTTTGATCAGGGTAGGGATGACTTCATCCGGAATGCCTTTTTCCTTCAGGATCCGGCGTTCAACCGCCATGCCGTCAAACGCAGCCGCGGTAAGTCTTGGAACAGACAAGGCCCCTGCTGGAGCAGGTCCTTTCTTAGAGGTAGAGGCCACGGGTCTTCTGTGAGCATCTCTTGAAGTTCTGGGTACCAAGTCCTTCTTGGCCAATCCGGAACCACGAGTATAGTTCTTACTCCTCTCCTTCTTATGATTCTCAGTACTTTTGGTATGAGAGGCAGAGGAGGGAACACATACACTGACTGGTACACCCACGGTGTTACCAGAGCGTCCACCGCTATTGCCTGAGGGTCCCTTGACCTGGCGCAATACCTGTCTAGTTTTTTGTTTAGACGGGACGCCATCATGAACACTGCTGACAGTGCTATCACATGATTTTCCGCCCAGCGAAGAATCCTTGCAGCTTCTGCCATTGCCCTCCTGCTTCTCGTGCCGCCCTGTCTGTTTACGTGGGCAACTGACGTGATGTTGTCCGATTGGATCAATACCGCCTGACCCTGAAGCAGGGGTTTCGCTTGACTTAGGGCATTGTAAATGGCCCTTAGTTCCATAATGTTTATATGAAGAGATGTTTCCATGCTTGACCACAAGCCCTGGAAATTTCTTCCCTGTGTGACTGCTCCCCAGCCTCTCAGGCTGGCATCCGTGGTCACCAGGATCCAATCCTGAATGCCAAATCTGCGGCCCTCTAGTAGATGAGCACTCTGCAGCCACCACAGAAGAGACACCCTTGTCCTTGGCGACAGGGTTATCCGCTGATGCATCTGAAGATGCGATCCGGACCATTTGTCCAGTAGATCCCACTGAAACGTTCTTGCATGGAATCTTCCGAATGGAATCGCTTCGTAAGAAGCCACCATTTTTCCCAGGACCCTCGTGCACTGATGCACTGACACCTGGCCTGGTTTTAGGAGGTTCCTGACTAGTTCGGATAACTCCCTGGCCTTCTCCTCCGGGAGAAACACCTTCTTCTGGACTGTGTCCAGAATCATTCCTAGGAACAGTAGACGTGTCGTTGGAATCAGCTGCGATTTTGGAATATTTAGGATCCACCCGTGCTGACGTAACACTACCTGAGATAGTGCTACTCCGACTTCTAACTGTTCCCTGGACCTTGCCCTTATCAGGAGATCGTCCAAGTAAGGGATAATTAAGATGCCTTTTCTTCGAAGAAGAATCATCATTTCGGCCATTACCTTGGTAAAGACCCGAGGTGCCGTGGACAACCCAAACGGCAGCGTCTGAAACTGATAATGACAGTTTTGTACTACAAACCTGAGGTACCCTTGGTGAGAAGGGTAGATTGGGACGTGGAGATAAGCATCTTTTATGTCCAGAGACACCATATAGTCCCCTTCTTCCAGGTTCGCTATCAATGCTCTGAGTGACTCCATCTTGAATTTGAACCTTTTTATGTAAGTGTTCAAGGATTTCAGATTTAAAATTGGTCTCACCGAGCCGTCCGGCTTCGGTACCACAAACAGCGTGGAATAATACCCCTTTCCTTGTTGTAGGAGGGGTACCTTGATTATCACCTGCTGGGAATACAGCTTGTGAATCGCTTCCAAAACTGCCTCCCTGTCGGAGGGAGACTTTGGTAGAGCAGACTTCAGGAACCGGCGAGGGGGAAACGCCTCGAATTCCAGTTTGTACCCCTGCGATACTACCTGTAGAATCCAGGGGTCCACTTGCGAGTGAGCCCACTGCGCGTTGAAATTCTTGAGACGGGCCCCCACCGTCTCTGAGTCTGCTTGTAAAGCCCCAGCGTCATGCTGAAGCCTTGGCAGAAGCAGGGGAGGGCTTCTGCTCCTGGGAAGCGGCTGCATGGTGCAGTCTTTTTCCTCTTCCTCTGCCCCGGGGCAGAAATGAGTGGCCTTTTGCTCGCTTGTACTTATGGGAACGAAAGGACTGAGTTTGAAAAGACGGTGTCTTTTTCTGCTGATGTGAGGTGACCTGGGGTAAAAAGGTGGACTTTCCAGCCGTTGCCGTGGCCACCAGGTCCGATAGACCAGCCCCAAATAACTCCTCCCCTTTATACGGCAATACTTCCATATGTCGTTTGGAATCCGCATCCCCTGACCACTGTCGCGTCCATAATGCTCTTCTGGCAGAAATGGACATAGCACTTACTCTTGATGCCAGGGTGCAAATATCCCTCTGTGCATCACGCATATATAGTAATGCATCCTTCAAATGCTCTATAGTTAACAATATATTGTCCCTGTCCAGGGTATCAATATTTTCAGTCAGGGAATCCGACCACGCGACTCCAGCACTGCACATCCAGGCTGAAGCGATAGCTGGTCGCAGTATAACACCAGTATGTGTGTATATACTTTTTAGGATATTTTCCAGCCTTCTATCAGCTGGTTCTTTAAGGGTGGCCGTATCTGGAGACGGTAACGCTACTTGTTTAGATAAACGTGTGAGCGCTTTATCTACCCTAGGGGGTGTTTCCCAACGCGCCCTAACCTCTGGCGGGAAAGGGTATAGTGCCAATAATTTATTAGAAATTAGCAGTTTTTTGTCGGGGGAAACCCACGCTTTATCACACACCTCATTTAATTCATCTGACTCAGGAAAAACTATTGGTAGTTTTTTCACACCCCACATAATACCCTTCTTTGTGGTACTTGTAGTGTCAGAAATGTTCAATGCCTCTGATCATGTAACGTGTGGCCCTACTGGACATTACGTTTGTCTCCTCACCGTCGACACTAGACTCAGTATCTGTGTCTGGGTCCGTGTCGACCCACTGAGGTAACGGGCGTTTTAGGGCCCCTGACGGTGTCTGAGACGCCTGGACAGGCACTAATTGATTTGCCGGCTGTCTCATGTCGTCAACAGTTTTTTGCAAAGTGCTGACATTGTCACGTAATTCTTTAAATACGATCATCCAGTCAGGTGTCGACTCCCTAGGGGGTGACATCACTAACCCAGGCAATTGCTCCGCCTCCACATCATTTTCCTCCTCATACATGTCGACACACACGTACCGACACACAGCACACACACCGGGAATGCTCTGATAGAGGACAGGACCCCACCAGCCCTTTGGAGAGACAGAGGGAGAGTTTGCCAGCACACACCAAGCGCTATATATATATATATACAGGGATAACCTTATATAAGTGTTACTCCCTTTTATAGCTGCTGTTTTTATTATTAGCTGCCAATAGTGCCCCCCCTTCTCTTTTTTACCCTGATTCTGTAGCAGGTCTGCAGGGGAGAGTCAGGGAGCCGTCCTTCCAGCGAAGCGGTGAGGGAAAATGGCGCTTGTGTGCTGAGGAGATAGGCTCCGCCCCTTCACGACGTCCTTATCTCCCGCTCTTTTCTGGAAAAATGGCAGGGGTTAAATACATCCATATAGCCCAGGAGCTATATGTGATGTATTTCTTTTTGCCAACCTAAGGTATATCTGTTATATTGCGTCTCAGGGCGCTCCCCCCCCAGCGCCCTGCACCCTCAGTGACCGGAGTGTGAAGTGTGCTGAGAGCAATGGCGCACAGCTGCAGTGCTGTGCGCTACCTTAGTTGAAGACGGGACCGTCTTCTGCCGCCGATTTCACCGGACCTCTTCGCTCTTCTGGCTCTGTAAGGGGGCCGGCGGCGCGGCTCCGGGACCCATCCAGGCTGAACCTGTGATCGTCCCTCTGGAGCTAATGTCCAGTAGCCTAAGAAGCCCAATCCACTCTGCACGCAGGTGAGTTCGCTTCTTCTCCCCTTAGTCCCACGATGCAGTGAGCCTGTTGCCAGCAGGACTCACTGAAAATAAAAAACCTAAAATAAACTTTTATTCTAAGCAGCTCAGGAGAGCCACCTAGCCTGCACCCTTCTCGTTCGGGCACAAAAATCTAACTGAGGCTTGGAGGAGGGTCATAGGGGGAGGAGCCAGTGCACACCACCTGATCCTAAAGCTTTTATTCTTGTGCCCTGTCTCCTGCGGAGCCGCTATTCCCCATGGTCCTTACGGAGTCCCAGCATCCACTAGGACGTCAGAGAAATATAACAGTGATGCCGGCAAGCCAGCAAAAGGTCTGCTTTCCAAACAACAGATAAAGGTTTATAAAAGGTGTAATTTAAAAGAAAACTAAAAATAAATAAATAAATGCATATCACACAAATCAATACAGGAAAACAAATACATAGCCAATAAGTAGGCACACACAGACGTAGCAAGTATTAAACTAACATTTAACATAGCACAACTACACCCTGGTTCCGTATGTGTGACCGGCGGACAGGATGGTGGCGGTCACAATACCGATGCCAGCATTCCAATCTTTAAAATCAGACAGAGGAGAGGTAAGTGTGCTATCATCTCTCCCCTACCCCTCCCGAAGCCTAACCCTAACCACCCCCGGTGGTGCCAAAAACTAACACCCCACCCCTTCCCCGCAGCCTAACCCTAACCCTTTCCCTGGCGAGGTGCATAAACCTAACCTCCCCCCTCAATATCCCAGCCTAACCATAACCCCCTCAGGTGGCACCTTAACCTAAACACCCCTTCCCCCACCCAACCTACCCACTATCAGTCAGGATGCCGGCTGACAGGATTCTGACGTTGGCCTCCTGACCCTGTCGGAATTTCGGCGTCTGAATTCAGACTGGCAGGATCCCAACAGCCAGTAACTTAACCACATCCGCTACACTCACCTGAAACCCACAGCCCAAAGTCAAGAGAAGTCCAGGCTGTCCAGCAGAGGGCTTTGCACCTATGAATAGCGAGTCTGATACATACTGGCTGCTGACCTGGCACTTATCCTGACTGCCTGGACTGAGAGGTGGGGTATTTAAGAAGACTGAGCCTGCCTCATTGTGTTCCCAGACCAATGAGGAGGCTGGCTTTCACTATAACAATGAGAACGTAAGCTTGTGGTCTACCTGTTCTAGTGAAAACCAACCCAGGCTGGCTGAGGATCTGGGAGAAAGAAGCAGCTGCCAAGGTTTTTCTTTTTTCACCTGTGCTCTGACCAGAGGTTAAGAAACAAGAGTTTGCTGTCCCTCTGCTCAGACTAAAGCTGGGTACACACTATATTGAGCCTGGTCAACCTGTGACTCTCATGCCAGCATATCCTGCCAAAGTTTTAGCAACCGCATACTGAGAAATGGCATGCTGGGATCTTTAGTTTCACAATAGCTGGAGAGCCACAAATTGCCCATGGCCTGCACTATACGATAGATCGCAATGACCACTGTATAGCATGCACACCCAATTCATTGTTTGATTAATTGAGTGGTTGCGTTTTCCTATCTGATGTGCTGCACATCAAATGGGATGATGCAACATACAATGCCAGTCGCCAACATTGAATCTGTGTATATATAGTGCCGTCATACAGTGGATGAACTCAGGCACTATATATCGTTACACTGTATCGGGCTGTCACAAGATTGCAGAATCGTTCAGATGTGTACTCTGCTTAAGTTGAGGACGATTTCAACTTTAACATCAAACTGTTTTTACATCATGTGTGTCCATGCAAATTAGTTTTTCCAGTGAACTCCTAAGCATTCAACAGCAAGCCATGTGGGCTAGCAATGGTAATGGAAGTACTAATACCATTACGCATGGAGATACCGTGCTGCAATCGCGTCAGATAGTCTGACTCTGGCTGCCGCTGCACATTTAATTTGGACTGGGTGTAAAGCTCATAGCACTTTGACAAATACAGAAGACCTTATCAGAGTGTCCCACCTCATCATTTTCATTTCCGCTTGAGCACTTCCGAGAAGATTTGTTCTGTAAAAATAAACAAATAACGATGAAAGAAATGTCATACGAAGGTTAAAGAAAATGTTTTCTTCTGGAGAATTAACCACATTTAGGGAGTTTACGAAAACTCATTTAAAGGAAGCTGCAATTTCTAGGAAAGGAATGTATCCTGAGATTCATAACGCGCTTTTACAATTTTATACAATTCCTCAGAGAAGTGATCCTGAGGAATAACAAAGTTGCTGGATAAAGAAAAACACACATTTATTTAATTTGTAAACATGTCTATTTATAGGAATGCATATTTCACAACACGCACAGTACATAAAGTAGTTTATGAACGCAAGTGTTCATCAATTAAGTATAAAATACAAATATAGGGTGACTATAAAAGAAATAGATACTTTAAACGATTTATATAAACCAAAGTATTATTGATATGTCTGTATGACTGAGTACAAATGTAACTCGCAACAGCTGATGTGATGCGTCGCTTCAGATTGTTTTACTTACAAGAAGTGGAGGAATAAGAAAAAAAATTCACATCTGGCATGAAAGTTTTTACGCCTACATTTGTTTGTGACGTCAGCATCGCAGGAGTGGCCACAGAGTCATGTAAGCGAAATGGCTGCTACACAGGTAGAGATGGCTTTTTGTGTGCTAAAATTAGCAAAAACAAAGTGTTACTGTTGTACAGCGCCATTTTAGAACACAATAAGGGAAACCTCCACCTATAAGGCAGTCCATCTACGTCTGGGCCAAGATATTTATGAACACTGACCGTTTATGCAAAGAGAAAAATTCTGGGAGGGCACGTGTATCACAGGAACAAGTGGCTAGTGTCCGTGAGATCTACATGTGTAGCCCTAAGAAGTCGACAACAAGTTTAGAATTACAAATTCCACAACAGACTGTATGGAAAATTTGATATCTGGCGTGTGTTAAATGGCTCACACATAGAACATTTGTAACTTAGTCATAGAAACTTACAGACATATACTATATATCCATGTAAGTATTTTGACTATAATCAACAATACTTTGGGTTTATATAACGTTGAAAGTGTCCATTTTTTAAATGGAAACTCTGTATAATGTAATCCTATTAAGGGCAACTGTACATGAAAGCAGCCCCCAGTACTTGGAGCGGTGGCAGGGAACAGGCAGTAGCACCTGCTACACAAGGATGGTAGCCCTAGCAATAGGCAAGAGTCCTGCACTGACAAGTTTGCACTATAGCAGGTAGACCAAACGCTCGTAGGCAAGTGAAAACAAACAAACAATTGGTGTTTATAGTGCAAACAATCTTAGGATGTCAATGAGTGAGGATGGATGATGGTTTGGGGGGAGGTGGCTACGGCTATATATATTTTTAATTTAAATATATACAGATGTGTCCTCGTATACCTGGCCTCAAGATGTCTAGCGTGAATGAGCTGCCAGGTCCCATACAACTCTGCTTACACAGAGCGTCTTTTTTGCCTGAATATGTGTCTTGGTTGAAAATGAATATGACAAGCCGATTCATGAGACTGCACTGATTAATTTGACACGCGACACATGTGGAACTTGCCTGGCAAAAAGCCGCGGCTGCTGCATCGTAGCACTTCGTATACAGATTCAGAGACTCAGTCGCACACAGATATTTAAGTGTTGCACATCAAATCAATGCAGTCTCGTAAAGTGGTTTATCACGACTACGCACATTTTCAGTTACAAAACGCACTCTGCGCAAGCTGAGTCGCACGGGACCTAGCACACTTAGATGGACTTTTTGGCAGGATTGCAGCAAGAGTGTATGAGGACACTTCTATACTGTAACATCTATTAACGGAGTGGAGCAAAGAGTCAATCACTTGCAGAAAAATTAAACAATTAGCCGAATAATAGAGAAACTGCGAGTGACTAACTGCTCCCTTCACAATCGATGTTATTTACCAATTCACCGACATGGGTGGCATAGCTCTACCAAAGTGCCATCTGGTGGCAGACCATTATATTGAAGGTAATTTCACTAGGAAACACAATTCATGCAAAGTAACAAAATCGCTGAGCACTAGAATACAAGCTGGTGTGCACTACACATCTTTAATTCATACCAATACTAATTATGATATTGTAAAATACATGAAATGTTAAATGATCTGTGTAACCGCCTAACCTGGAGCTCTGTGTGCTCTTACACAGCCACAGACCTCCATCATGTCCAGAAAATGTATATTATTGCCAACAAAATTATTTATAGGAGACCTTAAAACAGTTGGAGAATTACAGTATACTTGTAAAGACCTATAAAATATAATGATAGAAGACTATTAAAGACATAATTGCATTGTCTAATGAATTTATTACTGGAACTGCAACTCCTAAGCAGCAGGTTAAAAAGGTAAGTAACAATGATAAAAATGACCTATAAAGTCACACGGATGATTAATTTTGTGCTATAAAATATGGTGCAATAAAGAAATATGCTTTCTAGCTAATACAGTATAATATAGAGTTCTGTGGAAATAAAAAATATAGCAAGCGCAATTAATACCAAGCCAAATAAACTGAGCTTAATAAAATGCAATTCTTTGATCTATTCCCATTCCACAATACTCTAAAGTTAGAGGGGTGTTTTTATCCAAGACTCCCAAATAAAGCTGATTGTAAGTTTGCAAGTAGGGCCCTCTTAACTATTTGTCTGTCTGTTATTACCCAATCTTGTTTTATTTCTGTTTATTCCCAATTATATAGTGCAATAGAATACGCTGGTGCTATTTAATTTAACTTTATTAAGGAAATAAAAACTATAGGGGGGGAAAAAAACCCCAGTAAAGATAAAAAAATAGGATTTTAATTACCTACTGGTAAATCCTTTTCTCGTATTCCGTAGAGGATACTGGGAATCCATTTAGTACCATGGGGTATAGCAGTGATGGCTAACCTTGACATTCCAGCTGTTGAACTACATATCCCAGCATGCCCTGCTACAGTTTTGTTATTTGGCCATGCTTTACTGATGCAGGGCATGCTGGGATGTGTAGTTCAACAACAGCTGGAGTGTCAAGGTTAGCCATCACTGGGGTATAGACAGGTCCACTAGGAGCCATGGGCACTTTAAGAATTTGATAGAGTATGCTAGCTCCTCCCACTATGTCCCTCCTACCAGACTCAGTCTAGGAAACTGTGCCCGAGGAGACGGACATACTTTGAGAGGATATAAAAGGATAGTTGTGAGATTCCGAACCAACACACACAAAGAGGAAAGCCAAGCTAACCAAACTAGAAACCAGGAACAGCAACAGCTGAACCATACAACAATACTTAACCAAGCAACAGTGCAGGAAGTACGAAGCACCGGGCGGGCGTCCAGTATCCTCTACGGACTACGAGAAAGGATTTACCGGTAGGTAATTAAAATCCTATTTTCTCTTCGTCCTAGAGGATACTGGGAATCTATAAAGTATCATGGGGAAATACCAAAGCTCCCAAACTGAAGGTCCTCAGAGGCCAAAGTATCGTACTTGTAAAACTTAGCAAACGTGTTAAAACCTGACCAAGTGGCTGCTCGGCAGAGCTGTAAAGCAGAGACACCTCAGGCAGACGTTCAAGAAGAACCCACCGACCTAGTAGAGTGGGCCTGTACAGATTTTGGAACCGGCAATCCTGCCATGGAATAATCATGCTGGATAGTGAGCCTGATCTAGCGCGCAATGGTCTGCTTAGAAGAAAGACATCCAATCTTATTGGGATCATAAGGAACAAACAGAGTCTTATTTTCTGTGACAAACTGTTCGTTTTACATACAACTTCAAAGCCCTCACAACATCCAAAGACTTTGAAGTAGCAGAGGTGTCGGTAACAACCGGAACTACAATAGGTCGGTTGATGTGAAACGCAGACAACACCTTAGGAAGAAATTGCTGACGAGTTTTGACTTCCTCATGGAAAATTAAGTAGGGGTTCTTGTGAGACAACTCCATCAGCTCTGACAAACGTCTTGCTGAAGCCAAGGCCAGCAGTGTGACTGTCTTCCACGTAAGATATTTTACGTCTACCTCCTGTAACGGTTCAAACCAGTCCGACTGGGGGAGCTGCAGCACCAAACTGAGATCCCAAGGTGCCGTGGAAGGCACAAAGGGAGGTTGGATGTGCAGAACACCTTTCAAGAATGTCTGGACCTCAGGGAGAGAAGCCAATTGTTTCTGAAAGAAAATGGACAAGGCCGAAATCTGGACTTTTATGGAGCCCAGACATCGGGCCACATTCACACCTGACTGCAGAAAAAGCAGGAAACCTCCCAGATGAAATTCCACTGCAGAATATTGTCTGCTATCACACCAAGAGACGTATTTCTTCCAAATACGGTAGTAATGTTTAAAAGTTACCCCCTTCCTGGCTTGGATCATAGTCGGGATAACCTTGTCAGGGATCCCTCCCCTGGCTAGAATCAGCCGTGCAACTTCCATGCCGTTAAACGTAGCCGCGATAAGTCTTGATAGACGAACGGGCCCTGTTGCAGAATATCCTCGCGAAGAGGTAGAGGCCATGGATCTTCTAGGAGCATCTCCCGAAGGTCCGCGTACCAGGCCCTTCTTGGCCAGTCCGGAGCAATGAGAATTGCTTGAACCTTTTCCCTTTTTATTCTTTTGAGAATTCTTGGTATCAGAGGAAGTGGAGGAAACACGTACACCATCTGATAGACCCATGGAGTCATCAAAGCGTCTACCGCCACTGCCTGAGGGTCTCTCGACCTGGAACAATACCGCTTGAGCATCTTGTTGAGACGAGAGGCCAATATGTCGATTTGTGGATATCCCCACCGACGTGTCAAGCACCTGAACACCTCCGGGTGAAGGCCCCACTCCCCCCGGGGGTGCAGGCCGTGTCTGCTGAGGAAGTCTGTTTCCCAGTTCTCTACTTCCGGAATGAAGAACGCTGACAATGCCACAGCGTGTCTTTCTGCCCAGAGGAGAATTCTGGACACTTCTGACATTGCTGCTCTGCTTGTTGTTCCACCCTGTCAGTTTATGTACGTCACTGCCATCACATTGTCTGACTGGACCTGAATGGCTTGATTTTGAAGATCTGAAGCCTGCAGAAGGGCGTTGCATATAGCCCTGAGTTCCAGAATGTTGATTGGAAGGACCACTTCCTGACTTGACCATCTTTCCTGAAACTGCACCCCCTGGGTGACTGCTCCCCAACTTCTGAGGATTGCGTCTGTGGTTAGCAGAATCCAATTCTGAATCCCGAACAGTCGACCCTCAATTAGGTGAGAAATCTGAAGCCACCATAGAAGAGAAATCCTGGCTTTTGGCGACAGACTGATCCTCTGGTGCATGTGAAGATGCGATCTGGACCATATGTCCAACAGATCCAGCTGGAAGGGTCTTGCGCGAAACCTTCCGTATTGAAGTGCCTCGTAAGAGGCTACCATTTTCCCCAGAAGGCGAATGCATAGATGCACAGATATCCGGGTTAGCTTCAGGACCTCCCCGAACTATCGACTGGATTACCAATGCCTTTTCCAACAGAAGGAACACTTTCTACGACTCTGTGTCCAGTATCATTCCCAGGAATGGAAGACTCCGTGTTGGCTCTAGGTGAGATTTCAGAAGATTCAGAATCCACCCGTGATCCAGGAGTAGTCTGATTGAGAGACCAATGCTGTCGAACAACATCTTCCTGGACAACGCCTTTATCAGAAGATCGTCCAGGTACGGAATTATGTTCACTCCCTGTTTGCGGAGGAGAAACATCATCTCTGCCATCACCTTGGTGAAAATCCTCGGTGCGGTGGAGAGACCAAATGGCAGGACTGGAACTGGTAGTGACAGTCTTGCAGTGCAAACCATAGATAAGCCTGATGAGGCGGCCAGATCGGAATGTGAAGGTACGCATCCTTGATATCCAGAGACACTAGGAATTCCACCTCCTCCAGACCTAAGACCACTGCTCTCAGAGACTCCATCTTGAATTTGAACACTCATAAGTATGGGTTCAATGACTTGAGGTTCCAAATCGGTCTTACCGAACCGTCCGGTTTCGGTACTACAAACAAGTTGGAATAACATCCCTTGTTTTGCAGATGAGGTGGAACTGGAACAATGACCTGAGTCTGTACCAGCTTTTGAATGGCGTCCAGTAAAGTTATACTTGCCTCTTGAGAAACTGGTAAGCCTGATTTGAAGACTTTGTGAGGTGGGTGCTCCTGGAACTCCAGTATGTAGCCCTGAGAAATAAGATTTATGACCCAGGGGTCATGGCACGAACTTGTCCAGATGTGACTGAAGAATTAAGTCGAGTTCCAACCTGCCAGTCTTCCAGGCATCGCGGTCCACCGTCATGCTGAAGGCTTTGAGGAAGCAGAGCTTGAACTCTGTTCCTGAGAACCGTCAGTTTCTGGTTTGCGTGGTTTACCTCTAGCGCCTCTAGTGGCTGTAGAAGAACCTCTTGTTCTGCCCTTAAACTTGGCCGCCCGAAAGAATTGTAAATTTGAAGTTGAGTAAGCCTTCTTGGTTGGGGGAGCTGCGGAAGGAAGATATGCAGACTTACCCGCAGACGCTTTGGAGATCCATTTGTCTAGTTCACCTCCAAATAAGGCGTCTCCTTCCACGCCTTTCCTGGAGTCCGCATCCGCCGTCCACTGGCGTAGCCATAAAAGCCCCTGCGTGCTGATACTGCCATAGCAGTGGTGCATTATGCAAGCCTATTTCTTTTATGGCTTCCACCATAAAATTTGCAGAGTCTTGTATATGTTGCTGGAGTAAAATAATCTCCCACCGAGATTAGGAATCTAACCCCTCAATTAGGTTACCCGACCATTTAGCAATGCCTTTAGTAATCCACCCACATGCTATAATGGGTCTCTGGGCCACCCCTGCAGCTGTATACAAGGATTTGAGTGTGGTCTCAATTCTACGATCAGCCGTGTCTTTCAGGAAGGCTGCACAAGGAACAGGCAATACTATTTTTCGTGACAGCCTGGATACTGATGCATCCACTATCTGTAGATTTTCACATTTTTTTCTATTCTCAGGGGAAAAAGGAAAGGATGAGAGTAACCTCTTAGGGATTTGAAATTTCCTATCAGGATTAACCCACGGTTCTTCAAACAGGGTATTAAGTTCCTTTGACTTTTTTACATTAAAATAAGATTCCTCACACTCCTCTGTTACTTTATCAGGGATTTGTAGGACGTCTCTGATAGTCTCTATGAAAGCCTCTATTCCATGTGACAGAGTAGCCTACCCCACCTGTGAGTCCACCTCACCCTCCTCCATGTCTGACCCTTCATCATCCGAGTCAGACTACAAGATATGGGCCAGTGTACGTTTTTGCGGACAAATGGCAAGGGTTTGAGACGCTGGTTTGGGGACCGAGTCTCTTTTCATAAACTCATCCATAGACTGTCTTAAGTATTGAGTCTCTTTCTCATTGCGGGACAATTTAGTAGAAATATTGGGAATCATTCCTTTAATGGAATCCAGCCATGCTGGCACAGCCCCGCTAGCATGGGAAGGTGTACTACACTGAGTACACAGTAGTGAGCCCCTGGGGAAGAGGAACACTCTGCTTTACATGAAACACACTCTTTGCCTGACACATTGTAAATGTGACAGCACACACACACACACACACACACACACACACACACACACACACACACACAGGAAAAAGGTTAAAAGCACAATTAACCCACAAAGAGCCCTCCATGGAGACACAGATATAGTATGGAGCCAGCACACAGCACCCTTACTGCTAATTCCAAGCTTAGCAGGGTTGCAGACTAAGTACCCAGATTGGGTATTCAGTACACTAATAATCGCTCCCCCCCTGCTATGACCCCCTGGTACCGCTGAGGTAATCTGGAGTCACTCCGGAGGAGCTGCGCGTCCCTGTCAGTAAACATCTGTGTCCACTGCAGAGGGAAAATGGCGCTGCTGAGCTGCTGGATCTGCTCATAGTGAAGCCTCGCCCCCTCAATGGTGCACGGTCTTCCCGCTTTTTTATACTGGCTGAGGTAATTTTGTGCTTAAAATGGAGTCAAATCCCTTCTAAGTCTGTGTCTGCTAGTGTGGATACTGTGTACAGTGTACTAAGACTCAGTTCGCCCCCTCAGAAGCTATGCATCTGCACTGTGTACAGAGTCTGGAGACCCAGCCGCCCCATGTAGAAGCCGTGCATCTCCGTACCCTCATGCCGCCATAATGGCAGGCGACCCGCTAACCGGGACACCGGCTTAGTACTCACCACTCTTCTGCCTTTGTTAGGGGTGGCGGCGTGCTGCGGGAATGGATGCTTGCCGTGGTGGGGCTTGCGAATAGTTCCCTCAGGAGCTAGTGTCCTGTCAGCGGGGAACGGGACCATTAACCCTTCAAGAGGTTGGGCCGTTCTCCCCACTAAGTCCCACGAAGCAGGCAGGCAGGTGCCATCCACTCCTGCCTGAAAATAACAAACAGATAAAAGAAATGCAGAAAACTCTTAAGGAGCTTCCATAAGCATGACCGGCTCCTCCGGGCACATTTTCTAAACAGAGTCTGGTAGGACGGGCATAGAGGGAGGAGTCAGCACACACTATCAAATTCTGAAAGTGCCCATGGCTCGTAGTGGACCCGTCAATACCCCATGGTACTAAATGGATCCCCAGTATCCTCTAGGACATAAGAGAAAACCCTATTTTCATACTGTTAGCACTTTTTGGCCTTTTCATACAGCGGTGGTTTTAAATAATACATAGGCAAAGAAGGTGAAGACTTAAGCTTGGAACAACATGTCCGAATTTTTCGTCCCGGCAATCGGGGTGATTCTTTGTTAAATCAAAGGCTATACACTTAAAGATTTATTTTTTATAAATAACAGATTTTCTGCAAAAACATACTGAATTTGCAAGGAGGAGGACGTAAACGCTGAAAAAACGTGGGCAATATGGTTAGATTATAGGGAATACCCACACAATGCACGCTATCAGGAGATTGAGGCAGACATTTTCTCACTTGTCCAACAGATTAAAATGAGTGTATTTGTGTCCAAGATTTTTCCAATTTATCCTTCAAAACTCTGGAACGATCATTTGTACAAAACATACCATGAAACAGGCTGAGCATCTGATTACTGGCAAATGTAAACAATTATTGTATAGTATAGTGTGTACCTAGGTTTAGGGGGCAAAGCTTAGAAGTTTGTAAGATATTCTGCCCAAAGTTCAATGTTTCTTTAAACTTGTTTAATGAAAAATGCAGGCAGAAACAACCTTTTGTGAAATTAAGGTACTGTATATACTCGAGTATAAGCCGACTTTTTCAGCACTTTTTTTTGTACTGAAAAAGCCACCTCGGCTTATACTCGAGTCAGTGCACAATGACAGGTAGTGCAGTGTGACAGGGAGTGCAGTGTGAAGGAGGGACACGGAGCGCACAGCGCGCGGCTCTCCTGTGTCCCTCCTGCATCTCCGGCGGCAGCGGCGGGTCTATTAAAGGAAGTACCCGTTCGTGACCTCTGATCACGAACCGGCACTTCCTTTAATAGACCCGCCGCGGCCGCCGGAGATGCAGGAGGGACACAGGAGAGCCGTGCGCTGTGTGTCCCTCCTTCAGAAGACAGCGCGGGATCGACGGAGTACTGGGGGAGCATATTTGGCACTTGGGGAGGGGGCATATCTGGCAGCAGCATGAGGGGCATATCTGGCAGCAGCATGAGAGGCATATCTGGCAGCAGCATGAGGGGCATATCTGGCAGCAGCATGAGGGGCATATCTGGCAGCAGCATGAGGGGCACATCTGGCAGCATGAGGGCATATCTTGCATATCTGACACTGTGGGGCATATTTGGCAGCATGAGGGCATATCTGGCACATCAGGCACTGTGGGGCATATCTGGCAGTATGAGGGCCTATCTGGCACTGTGGGGGCATATCTGGCACTGTGGGGGCATATCTGGCACTGTGGGGGCATATCTGGCAGTATGAGGACATATCTGGCACTGTGGGGGCATATCTGGCAGTATGAGGGCATATCTGGCACTGTGGGGGCATATCTGGCAGTATGAGGGCATATCTGGCACTGTGGGGGCATATCTGGCAGTATGAGGGCATATCTGGCACTATGAGGGCTGTGTACGGCTAGAGCTGCATTTCCCACCCTAGGCTTATACTCGAGTCAATAAGTTTTCCCAGGTTTTTGTGGTAAAATTAGGTTCCTCGGCTTATATTCGGGTCGACTTATACTCGAGTATATACGGTAAATGTATTTTGTAAATGAAACCCCTACTTAACAAAACTATAATAACTTGAGACGTGCCATTACTGTAGATAATATAGAATGTCTGAATTTACTTAAACCCCAGCTCATATAACTGTGATCAAGAAAAGATTCTGAGAAAGGTTCATTTTCAACAAACCAATAGAATTACATGAAATACATAATATAAAATTAGCTCTGTGTCGCATGTGTTCAAATGTTTGATCCCAGGTCAGCGGCTGGACCAGTGTGATGGAGATGGTGACGGATAGGAGGAGAGGTGGAATTGGGTACTGCATGGTCATGATTAGGGGTTATCAGTTTGTTACCATTTATTTAACTCTCTTATGAAACATGGGGAGATTAGGTGACTGTCATAACATGAAAATAATAAATCTAAAACCAGATTCCCTGACCTTAAAAAGATACAAAAAAATAGAGCGTTTGAGTTATCACATAAGTCATTTTAATATTATATTTACAAACTCTGTGCACTACATCATAGTATAAGTCTGAATATACAGATGTGTCCTCCTAGCTCCAGCCTCAATAAGCCATGCAGTGCGAGATGCCTGGTGTGAGTGAGCCGCCAGCTACTGTGCAACACTCTGCGAACGTCGGTAGGTTTTCTTTTGCCGAAAATGCATTTTAGATGCAAAGCAATGTGGCTAGGATGCACAAGACAACCGTACTGATTCATTTGATATATGACACATATATTGTGACAGTCTGTATACAGAGCAGAACAGATCATGTAATGGATAAAAGCTGTGGCTGCTACATTGTAGTGCTTCATGTACAGATTCAGGGACTCCGTCGCACACAATATACAAGTGTCATATCAAATGAATCAGCACGGCTCCTCCTCTGTACTAGTCGCACTGGGACTAAAACGCATATAAGGTAAAAAAGAAGAAGGAAAAAAAAAAGACGCACAACACTAGAAGAGTCTCACATGACCTGGTGTGCCAGGAGTAGCTGTTTGGTGTGACTGCAGCAAAGATGTATGTATTAAAATAAAGATTAAGAAACAGTTAATACAGAGCATCAAAAAGGAGACAGTAGGAGAGAAATGGGAGGAGATAACCCCAATGCAGCGTGTTAGGCCGGTGTGCGCTGGGTTGCGGGTGATATCAGGTAGAACAAGAAAAAAAAATGCACAAAACCAGAGAGAAATTAGAAAAATTACATTTCTTAATACCACAGTTCCCATATCTGTACAGACACCTAGACTCTGCTGTCTGAGGGAAATTAAATTAGCAATATGTCACAGCACTGCGCTTGATGATAAATGTTATATGTCAAGATCCAGGTAATGGAGACAGAACAGTACCGTAAGGGCAGAGCGGTCATACAGTAATTATACAAATGGTTATACAGCTACTCCGGCTTTCACTGTTGTATGAGTATATGTGTCTTTGTAGATAAAAAGGTGTCTCTATTATTGGTAAAAGGTATGGCTAGCTAACGTCCAAAGCACCTGCAGAGCATCACAGATCACGACACACACAGAGCGCGACGCCACACACACACACAGAGCGCGATGCCACACACACACACACACACACACACACAGCGCGACACACACCACTGTATTAATGTATGAGGAGTTGCAGTTATCATGCACATGTGCTGAGTAGCTGACTGGCAACGTTGTTAGAAGATGATCACACCAACAGACATCTTCTACTCATACTTACAAGCATGATTACTTATACAGCACATTTTGGTTACTGTTCTCGTTCTGGGCCACACATGAGAACTACTATACCTGGTATTGCTATAGTATCAGTCCTTATTAGCCTTATGGTCTTCTGTAACCAATACATGCATCCATGACAAAGTATTAATGTGTCCTGAACCAGCAGGTTCCCCTGCCTTAATGCATTTGTGACTTATTATTGTTAAAGGAAGCATTAATTAGAATATGAGAGTTATGGAGCATCAATTTTCTAGGGCCTCCTGTTAAATTGCATCATCCAGAGAAAATTTAAAATTCCGCTTTATTGCTTCCACAGTTCTTTTCGATAATTTACAAAGTTTATGGAGTGACATTTATTTAGCCTTTAGGTAAAATCACCTTCCACAAACTGAACAGTGACAATTTAGGTCACCCCCAATAAGTTTGGCAGTAACAGGTAAAGAAATGAAATGTACTGGATATATGTCAATTTCACGTAGATTAGAAGGGGGGAGAGGGTGCGGGGGGGGGGGGGGGGGGTGCTGGGTAGGGTCCGAATAAATATATATATATTTTTTTTAAACTACATATTTTAGGATTGTACAACTATATAATATACAATATACATGGGGAATGTACCAACACTGCCACCTACTGTCATTATCAGATACAGATATATTGTTCCAGATTACACCGTACTGAGATTCATAAACATTGTTGATGGTAAAAACAATCCAAACAAACAACAAAAACATACTAGCAGTAAAATGACAGTAAAGCAGACAATGTAACAATTTAAGAAATATAAATCACACCATAAGGGGGTGCTGGCTGTCATATGTAGAATCTTGTTCTTGCCCTCTATATCCAGGTATACTGTAAGGCTATATTTCCTAATTTCAGTCCTCAGAGATCCCCAATAATGCATGTTTACAGATCTTCTAGTTAGTGTATTCACTTCCAGATGACATAAAAGATTCACAGGTGGAGCAAATAATAAGAATTTACTTACCGATAATTCTATTTCTCGGAGTCCGTAGTGGATGCTGGGGTTCCTGAAAGGACCATGGGGAATAGCGGCTCCGCAGGAGACAGGGCACAAAAGTAAAGCTTTCCGATCAGGTGGTGTGCACTGGCTCCTCCCCCTATGACCCTCCTCCAAGCCAGTTAGGTACTGTGCCCGGACGAGCGTACACAATAAGGGAGGAATTTTAAATCCCGGGTAAGACTCATACCAGCCACACCAATCACACCGTACAACTTGTGATCTAAACCCAGTTAACAGTATGATAACAGCGGAGCCTCTGAAAAGATGGCTCACAACAATAATAACCCGATTTTTGTAACTATGTACAAGTATTGCAGATAATCCGCACTTGGGATGGGCGCCCAGCATCCACTACGGACTCCGAGAAATAGAATTATCGGTAAGTAAATTCTTATTTTCTCTATCGTCCTAGTGGATGCTGGGGTTCCTGAAAGGACCATGGGGATTATACCAAAGCTCCCAAACGGGCGGGAGAGTGCGGATGACTCTGCAGCACCGAATGAGAGAACTCCAGGTCCTCCTCAGCCAGGGTATCAAATTTGTAGAATTTAGCAAACGTGTTTGCCCCTGACCAAGTAGCTGCTCGGCAAAGTTGTAAAGCCGAGACCCCTCGGGCAGCCGCCCAAGATGAGCCCACCTTCCTTGTGGAATGGGCATTTACATATTTTGGCTGTGGCAGGCCTGCCACAGAATGTGCAAGCTGAATTGTATTACACATCCAACTAGCAATAGTCTGCTTAGAAGCAAGAGCACCCAGTTTGTTGGGTGCATACAGGATAACAGCAAGTCAGTTTTCCTGACTCCAGCCGTCCTGGAACATATTTTCAGGGCCCTGACAACATCTAGCAACTTGGAGTCCTCCAAGTCCCTAGTAGGTGCAAGGCACCATAATAAGCTGGTTCAGGTGAAACACTGACACCACCTTAGGGAGAGAACTGGGGACGAGTCCGCAGCTCTGCCCTGTCCGAATGGACAAACAGATATGGGCTTTTTTGAGAAAAAACCACCAATTTGACACTCGCCTGGTCCAGGCCAGGGCCAAGAGCATGGTCACTTTTCATGTGAGATGCTTCAAATCCACAGATTTGACTGGTTTTAAACCAATGTGATTTGAGGAATCCCAGAACTACGTTGAGATCCCACAGTGCCACTGGAGGCACAAAAGGGGGTTGTATATGCAATACTCCCTTGACAAACTTCTGGACTTCAGGAACTGAAGCCAATTCTTTCTGGAAGAAAATCGACAGGGCCGAAATTTGAACCTTAATGGACCCCAATTTGAGGCCCATAGACACTCCTGTTTGCAGGAAATGCAGGAAACGACCGAGTTGAAATTTCTTTGTGGGGCCTTCCTGGCCTCACACCACGCAACATATTTTCGCCACATGTGGTGATAATGTTGTGCGGTCACCTCCTTTCTGGCTTTGACCAGGGTAGGAATGACCTCTTCCGGAATGCCTTTTTCCCTTAGGATCCGGCTTTCCACCGCCATGCCGACAAAACGCAGCTGCGGTAAGTCTTGGAACAGACATGGTACTTGCTGAAGCAAGTCCCTTCTTAGCGGCAGAGGCCATAAGACCTCTGTAAGCATCTCTTGAAGTTCCGGGTACCAAGTCCTTCTTGGCCAATCCGGAGCCATGAGTATAGTTCTTACTCCTCTACGTCTTATAATTCTCAGCACCTTAGGTATGAGAAGCAGAGGAGGGAACACATACACCGACTGGTACACCCACGGTGTTACCAGAACGTCCACAGCTATTGCCTGAGGGTCTCTTGACCTGGCGCAATACCTGTCCCGTTTTTTGTTCAGACGGGACGCCATCATGTCCACCTTTGGTATTTCCCAACGGTTTACAATCATGTGGAAAAAACTTCCCGATGAAGTTTCCACTCTCCCGGGTGGAGGTCGTGCCTGCTGAGGAAGTCTGCTTCCCAGTTTCCATTCCCGGGATGAAACACTGCTGACAGTGCTATCACATGATTTTCCGCCCAGCGAAAAGTCCTTGCAGTTTTTGCCATTGCCCTCCTGCTTCTTGTGTCGCCCTGTCTGTTTACGTGGGCGACTGCCGTGATGTTTTTCCCACTGGATCAATACCGGCTGACCTTGAAGCAGAGGTCTTGCTAAGCTTAGAGCATTATAAATTTACCCTTAGCTCCAGTATATTTATGTGGAGAAAAGTCTCCAGACTTGATCACACTCCCTGGAAATTTTTTCCTTGTGTGACTGCTCCCCAGCCTCTCGGGCTGGGCTCCGTGGTCACCAGCATCCAATCCTGAATGCCGAATCTGCGGCCCTCTAGAAGATGAGCACTCTATAACCACCACAGGAGAGACACCCTTGTCCTTGGATATAGGGTTATCCGCTGATGCATCTGAAGATGCGATCCGGACCATTTGTCCAGCAGATCCCACTGAAAAGTTCTTGCGTGAAATCTGCCGAATGGAATTGCTTCGTAGGAAGCCACCATTTTTACCAGGACCCTTGTGCAATGATGCACTGTTTTTAGGAGGTTCCTGACTAGCTCGGATAACTCCCTGGCTTTCTCTTCCGGGAGAAACACCTTTTTCTGGACTGTGTCCAGAATCATCCCTAGGCACAGCAGACGTGTCGTCGGGATCAGCTGCGATTTTGGAATATTTAGAATCCACCCGTGCTGTTGTAGCAGTATCCTAGATAGTGCTACTCCGACCTCCAACTGTTCCCTGGACTATGCCCTTATCAGGAGATCGTCCAAGTAAGGGATAATTAAGACGCCTTTTCTTCGAAGAAGAATCATCATTTCGGCCATTACCTTGGTAAAGACCCGGGGTGCCGTGGACAATCCAAACGGCAGCGTCTGAAACTGATAGTGACAGTTCTGCACCACGAACCTGAGGTACCCTTAGTGAGAAGGGCAAATTTGGGACATAGAGGTAAGCATCCCTGATGTCCCGGGACACTATATAGTCCCCTTCTTCCTGGTTCGTTATCACTGCTCTGAGTGACTCCATCTTGATTTGAACCCTTGTAAGTGTTCAAAAATTTTTTTAGAATAAGTCTCACCTAGCCTTCTGGCTTCAGTACCACAATATAGTGTGGAATAATACCCCTTTTCTTGTAGTAGGAGGGGTAATTTAATTATCACCTGCTGGGAATACAGCTTGTGAATTTTTTCCCATACTGCCTCCTTGTCGGAGGGAGACCTTGGTAAAGCAGACTTCAGGAGCCTTTTCGACATTCCAATCTGTACCCCTGGGATACTACTTGTAGGATCCAGGGGTCCTGTACGGTCTCAGCGCCATGCTGAGAACTTGTCAGAAGCGGTGGAACGCTTCTGTTCCTGGGAATGGGCTGCCTGCTGCAGTCTTCTTCCCTTTCCTCTATCCCTGGGCAGATATGATCTTATAGGGACGAAAGGACTGAGGCTGAAAAGACGGTGTCTTTTTCTGCAGAGATGTGACTTAGGGTAAAAACGGTGGATTTTCCAGCAGTTGCCGTGGCCACCAGATCCGATGGACCGACCCCAAATAACTCCTCTTCCTTTATACGGCAATACACCTTTGTGCCGTTTGGAATCTGCATCACCTGACCACTGTCGTGTCCATAACATCTTCTGGCAGTTATGGACATCGCATTTACTCTTGATGCCAGAGTGCAAATATCTCTCTGTGCATCTCGCATATATAGAAATGCATCCTTTAAATGCTCTATAGTCAATAAAATACTGTCCCTGTCAAGGGTATCAATATTTTTAGTCAGGGAATCCGACCAAGCCACCCCAGCTCTGCACATCCAGGCTGAGGCGATCGCTGGTCGCAGTATAACACCAGTATGTGTGTATATACTTTTTATGATATTTTCCAGCCTCCTGTCAGCTGGTCCTTGAGGACGGCCCGATCTATAGACGGTACCGCCACTTGTTTTGATAAGCGTGTGAGCGCCTTATCCACCCTAAGGGGTGTTTCCCAACGCGCCCTAACTTCTGGCGGGAAAGGGTATACCGCCCATAATTTTCTATCGGGGGGAACCCACGCATCATCACACACTTTATTTAATTTATCTGATTCAGGAAAAACTATGGTAGTTTTTTCACATCCCACATAATACCCTCTTTTGTGGTACTTGTAGTATCAGAAATATGTAACACCTCCTTCATTGCCTTTAACGTGTGGCCCTAATAAGGAATACGTTTGTTTATTCACCGTCGACACTGGATTCAGTGTCCCTGTCTGTGTCTGTGTCGACCGACTAAAGTAAACGGGCGTTTTAAAAACCCCTGACGGTGTTTTTGAGACGTCTGGACCGGTACTAATTGTTTGTCGGCCGTCTCATGTCGTCAACCGACCTTGCAGCGTGTTGACATTATCACGTAATTCCCTAAATAAGCCATCCATTCCGGTGTCGACTCCCTAGAGAGTGACATCACCATTACAGGCAATTGCTCCGCCTCCTCACCAACATCGTCCTCCTACATGTCGACACACACGTACCGACACACAGCACACACACAGGGAATGCTCTGATAGAGGACAGGACCCACTAGCCCTTTGGAGAGACAGAGGGAGAGTTTGCCAGCACACACCAAAAACGCCATAATTATATAGGGACAACCTTATATAAGTGTTTTCCCTTATAGCATTTTTTATATATTTCTAACGCCAAATTAGTGCCCCCCCTCTCTGTTTTAACCCTGTTTCTGTAGTGCAGTGCAGGGGAGAGCCTGGGAGCCTTCCCTCCAGCCTTTCTGTGAGGGAAAATGGCGCTGTGTGCTGAGGAGATAGGCCCCGCCCCTTTTTCGGCGGCCTCGTCTCCCGCTCTTAACGGATTCTGGCAGGGGTTAAATATCTCCATATAGCCTCCGGAGGCTATATGTGAGGTATTTTTAGCCAAAATAGGTATTCATTTGCCTCCCAGGGCGCCCCCCTCCCAGCGCCCTGCACCCTCAGTGACTGCCGTGTGAAGTGTGCTGAGAGGAAAATGGCGCACAGCTGCAGTGCTGTGCGCTACCTTTAGAAGACTGAGGAGTCTTCTGCCGCCGATTCTGGACCTCTTCTTACTTCAGCATCTGCAAGGGGGCCGGCGGCAAGGCTCCGGTGACCATCCAGGCTGTACCTGTGATGGTCCCTCTGGAGCTGATGTCCAGTAGCCAAGAAGCCAATCCATCCTGCACGCAGGTGAGTTCACTTCTTCTCCCCTAAGTCCCTCGTTGCAGTGATCCTGTTGCCAGCAGGACTCACTGTAAAGTAAAAAACCTAAGCTAAACTTTTCTAAGCAGCTCTTTAGGAGAGCCACCTAGATTGCACCCTTCTCGGCCGGGCACAAAAATCTAACTGGCTTGGAGGAGGGTCATAGGGGGAGGAGCCAGTGCACACCACCTGATCGGAAAGCTTTACTTTTGTGCCCTGTCTCCTGCGGAGCCGCTATTCCCCATGGTCCTTTCAGGAACCCCAGCATCCACTAGGACGATAGAGAAATTTCTGTGATACGGACTCAAACGTCGCAACATCCAAAAGAGAATGTGTTCAGCTATTATATACCAAATGATGGGTGTATGAACTTTTTCAGCTACTTATGAATGCTGATAAAAAATAATATTTTTGCCCAGTGCTCCTTGAATTCATTGTATGTTGCATAATATTGAATGTTTGCATTTAAGGTTGTTATGCTCCACAGCAATCTGTGAAAAGCAGACCTTTGTAAAGGACAACTTGTATGTAAATCTTTTATCAGCATTTCAATAAAAGTGCCTTATGATGTTTTGTAGATAGGCAGATTTTTCCCCTTTGCACAAATGTACAGTTCAATGACTAACATTTTGTATAATCTGTCAGGGGTAAAAACAAAACAAAACTAGTACATGTAATTAAACAATGGCTTTGTGTTTTGTTCCCGTATGAAAACCTTTAATCATTATACAAGAGAGGAGTGTATGTCACTGCATAATGCTTCTTTTCCCATTAACAGTGGCTGACTATCCCAGATTGTGCAGGTTAAGTGTTCAGGAATGCCATTGCTCTTTTAGGCAATCAAGACCAGATTAAATTAAGGAATTTTACTTGATGAGACCCCATGGGATATTGCTAGTAAAAACATTGCTCATATTTCCTTAAACCTCATTGAGGAATGAGCAAAGTTAGCAGTACGGATGGTGTAATGGTTAGTGGGTTGGTGGGTTCAATTCCCACCATGGCCCTAACTGTGTGGAGTTTGTATATTCTCCCCGTACTTGCATAGGTTTCCTCCCACAAACCAAAAATATACTGGTAGGTTAATTAGCACCCAACAAAATTAACCCTAGTGTGAATGTGTGTACGAGTACATGTGGTAGGGAACATAGATTGTAAGCTCCACTGGGGCAGGGACTGATGTGTATGAACAATTATTCTCTGTAAAGCGCTGCGGAATATGTGTACGCTATATACTGTAAATAACTGTACAGTAATACCTGTGGCTCTCCAGCTGTTGTGAAACTACACAACCCAGAATGCCCTGCCACAGTTTTAGGATTACCAAATAGCAAAACTGTGGCAGGGCATGCTGGGATGTGTAGTTTCACAACAGCTGGAGAGCCACAGGTTGGCCATTCCTGCTGTGCACTGTTGGGGTTCCCTGGGGACTGGAGTTGGGAAACACTGCCGTGGGGTTGTTATCTGCAAGGTGCAGAGATAAAGAAGAATTTTGTTTTGGGGGGGGGGGGGGGGTACATTTATGTATAGTTAATTTATGTCAACACATTGTCAACATTTTAACAATGTCCACACTGCAACTGTGAATTGTTATTGCCATACAGATAACAGACATGGAGCCTAAGGTCTGGCCAAACTGTTTTGTGTGAGCGCAGATAGCTCCCCCAGAGCAAGGTTAGACATCAGTGAGTATGCAGACAATTTGGGCTATTTAATACAATATAATATGCCTATTTGGATCATTTTAATTAATCTCCATAAACAGAGAACTGCAAATGTTATACATTTGCTGGTTCCTAACATTGTACCTGGTGACTAGTTTTACAATAAATGTGGCCAGACATCTTACACAGCACTTACACACCAAATGAAAGAACCTTGTTACCTTGAAATACTCTTTCCTCGTCTGCTTAGATCTCCGTCTCTCCTCTGTTTGCCAAACTGCGTACTCAGCTGCTGACCATCCATGCTCACTAATCCGGTCTCTCTCTCCTTCCTGTAGAATTAGACATTATATGAATGTGAGAGAAAAAGCCAATATCTAGTTTTAGGGCATCTTTGCAATTTTCATATCTAGTGCAAAGATGTACGAGGGTGGTGCAATAAGTAAGTTAATAAGACCTCTCACATGTGTAATGTTCTTTAATTCATTCTAATTTCCATCCAGAGCAGGTAGACCACTGCTTCCCCTCGCGGTAACCAGATTGCGCCTCATATCACTCATACTGTCCCAACATCAGTTGTAGGACAGTGAGGCTGGCGGAAAGATGGTCAGACATTGAGGTGCACAGGGTGATCAGATTTCTGTGTCCAAAGGGAACATCAGCAGCTGAAATTCATTGGCAACTTGTCTAGGTGTACGGTGATAACATCATGTCAAGAAAACAGGTTTGGGTTTGGTGCACTGCCATTGATACTGGTCGGACAGACCATTAAGATGAGCCAATCATGTCCACCACAGATGACAATTTGTACCGCACTGAAGGTCTGGTTCAGGAGGGCAGACCCATTTTATTGTTGATGAAATTAACATCTTTGTGTGTACTGTGCACAGCATTGTTCATGAGCAACTGGGGTACAGGAAAGTGTTCACGATGGGTGCAGACGCAACTCACAGAAGTTCACATTGAGGCAGTTGCAAAGGGCAATTTGCCGAAAACAACCTGGGTTGCGGCAAACAGGCATCATATTGCTGCACATTCACATCAGGCCACACTCTGCCAACCACACGCATGAGTTGTTATGGCGCTACCATAGGGAGGTACTAGACCATCCTCCCTACAGCCCTGACCATGTATCAAATGATTTCCATCTCTTTGGAGTACTGCAGAAGCACCTGGGTGGAAGGTGATTTGCAACAGAAGTTCAGCAAAACATCATGTCCTGGCTTCAGGTGCTTGACACTGATCTCTTCTATGCTGGGATAGATGCCTTGGTGCACCGCTTGGACAAAAGCTTAGAGAATTGGCACTATGTGCAAAAATAATCTTTGCCAAAGCCATATTTTCTATTGATTTTGGAGGGTTCATCACAACAAGCAGCACAGTTGTTGGCATTGTTGTTTAGCTAATCTGGGTCTACGACAATCCCAACCACAGTCTAACTTACAGCTATAAGCATATAGCGTTTGCCATCCAATTCACCATATATATTCCTTACCTGCCAATTACATGGGGACAATTGTGAATGATCTCCGGAAGGTCCACTGAAAAGAGAACACATACACATTACATATTAAACAGGGACAGTTTTCTCACATTGCTGTGTAATCACCGCAATACACAGACGCACAAAACTAAAAAATGTACCACACATTGTTGAAAGGTCATTGCAGAGACTTAAAAGCATCAGGTCATGTAGCGGCTTACTGGTGAGTAAATGACAATTATTCATGGAGCTCCCATGTATGAACCACATCTGATGTTTGGACTTGCAGCAAGCCAGTCATTTGGCAGATTCGGCACCTAGTTGCCAATGGAAGAGCGCTCAGGATGAAGTAATCAGCTCACAGTTATTCTCTCCTGCCCGCCCACAGTTCTGGCACAATTCTGTCTCACATTCAGTTTTAACACCTGCTGTGTCTAAAACCTACTTGGACATTAACACTACCTGGTTTAGCCTATCCAGCATATAAAATGTAATACTGGGAAGAAAAATCAGAAATGTGTGTACAGATCAATCAGTTCTATATGACAATACTACAGGTTAAAGCATGTCACGAAGAATGCAGCAACATATTACATTTCGGCCTCTACTACAACTAAATGTGAACATTTCATTAGTTGTCAAAGCAGAGCACTACAAAACGGGAAGCATTCCATATCCCGGCTGTCGGGATCCCAGTGCTCAGCATACCGGCGCCAGGATCCCCAGACAACTATTCTCCCTCTTGGGGTGTTCACGACACCCCTGAAGAGAGTATAAATAGCGTGGCTCGCGTAGCGCGCAACCGTGCCAGCAAAGGTCTCTTTTGCACTCAGCCCACTGCCAGGATCCCAGCGCCGGTATGCTGGGCCCCAGGACCATGACAGCCGGGATATCATAGCAGACCCCTACAAAACAGATGCCTCCAGATCCCTCACAGAACAACTCATAAAAGGAAGATCACTCAATAGAGGATTTCCCATTTTACTTAATTCTACCCATCTTGTACAGGATTGTTCCTTACACCACAAGAAAACTGTACGTCCTGTGAAACGGCAAGGAAAACAGATCATTGTCCGCCCCACAATAATCCAACCATCACCGCATACATTCGTTTGAACATTTACTGCAGACTCACAAACCAAAAGCTTTAAGATTTCTGCGTAACTTTGGATGATAATTATTGCACACATTTAGGTTAAAACAAAGGACACCATTAATAATAAGAATTTACTTACCGATAATTCTATTTCTCGGAGTCCGTAGTGGATGCTGGGGTTCCTGAAAGGACCATGGGGAATAGCGGCTCCGCAGGAGACAGGGCACAAAAAAGTAAAGCTTTACTAGGTCAGGTGGTGTGCACTGGCTCCTCCCCCTATGACCCTCCTCCAGACTCCAGTTAGGTACTGTGCCCGGACGAGCATACACAATAAGGGAGGCATTTTGAATCCCGGGTAAGACTCATACCAGCCACACCAATCACACCGTACAACTTGTGATCTAAACCCAGTTAACAGTATGACAACAGAAAGGGCCTCTTAGAGATGGCTCCTTAACAATAACCCGAATTAGTTAACAATAACTATGTACAAGTATTGCAGATAATCCGCACTTGGGATGGGCGCCCAGCATCCACTACGGACTCCGAGAAATAGAATTATCGGTAAGTAAATTCTTATTTTCTCTATCGTCCTAAGTGGATGCTGGGGTTCCTGAAAGGACCATGGGGATTATACCAAAGCTCCCAAACGGGCGGGAGAGTGCGGATGACTCTGCAGCACCGAATGAGAGAACTCCAGGTCCTCCTTTGCCAGGGTATCAAATTTGTAAAATTTTACAAACGTGTTCTCCCCCGACCACGTAGCTGCTCGGCAGAGTTGTAATGCCGAGACCCCTCGGGCAGCCGCCCAAGATGAGCCCACCTTCCTTGTGGAGTGGGCTTTTACAGTTTTAGGCTGTGGCAGGCCTGCCACAGAATGTGCAAGTTGAATTGTGTTACAAATCCAACGAGCAATCGACTGCTTAGAAGCAGGTGCGCCCAACTTGTTGGGTGCATACAATATAAACAGCGAGTCAGATTTTCTGACTCCAGCCGTCCTTGCAATGTATATTTTTAAGGCTCTGACAACGTCCAACAACTTGGAGTCCTCCAAGTCGCTAGTGGCCGCAGGCACCACAATAGGTTGGTTCAGATGAAATGCTGATACCACTTTAGGGAGAAAATGCGGACGAGTCCGCAGTTCTGCCCTATCCGAATGGAAGATTAGATAAGGACTTTTATAAGATAAAGCCGCCAATTCAGATACTCTCCTGGCAGAGGCCAGGGCTAGTAACATAGTCACTTTCAATGTGAGATATTTCAAATCCACCTTTTTCAATGGTTCAAACCAATGGGATTTGAGGAAATCTAAAACTACATTTAGATCCCACGGTGCCACCGGAGGCACCACAGGAGGCTGTATATGCAGTACTCCCTTGACAAAAGTCTGGACCTCAGGGACAGAGGCCAATTCTTTTTGGAAGAATATTGACAGGGCCGAAATTTGAACCTTAATGGATCCCAATTTGAGACCCATAGATAATCCTGATTGCAGGAAATGTAGGAAACGACCCAGTTGGAATTCCTCCGTCGGAACCCTCCGATCCTCGCACCACGCTACATATTTTCGCCAAATGCGGTGATAATGTTTCACGGTGACTTCCTTCCGTGCCTTAATCAAGGTAGGAATGAATTCTTCTGGAATGCCTTTCCCTTTTAGGATCTGGCGTTCAACCGCCATGCCTTCAAACGCAGCCGCGGTAAGTCTTGAAAAAGACAGGGACCCTGCTGTAGCAGGTCCCTTCTCAGAGGTAGAGGCCACGGTTCGTCCGTGAGCATCTCTTGAAGTTCCGGATACCAAGTCCTTCTCGGCCAATCCGGAACCACTAGTATTGTTCTTACTCTTCTTTGCCGTATGATCTTCAATACCTTTGGTATGAGCGGCAGAGGAGGAAACACATACACTGACTGGTACACCCAAGGAGTTACCAGTGCGTCCACAGCTATTGCCTGTGGATCTCTTGACCTGGCGCAATATTTGTCCAGTTTCTTGTTGAGGCGAGACGCCATCATGTCTACAATTGGTCTTTCCCAACGGTCTATTAACATGTTGAAGACTTCTGGATGTAGACCCCACTCTCCCGGATGAAGATCGTGTCTGCTGAGGAAGTCTGCTTCCCAGTTGTCCACGCCCGGGATGAACACTGCTGACAGTGCTATCACGTGATTCTCCGCCCAGCGAAGAATCTTGGCAGCTTCTGCCATTGCACTCCTGCTTCTTGTGCCGCCCTGCCTGTTTACATGGGCGACCGCCGTGATGTTGTCCGACTGAATCAACACCGGCTTTCCTTGCAGGAGAAGTTCCGCCTGGCTTAGAGCATTGTAGATTGCTCTTAGTTCCAGAATGTTTATGTGAAGAGACTTTTCCAGACTCGTCCATACTCCCTGGAAGTTTCTTCCTTGTGTGACTGCTCCCCAGCCTCTCAGGCTGGCGTCCGTGGTCACCAGGATCCAATCCTGAATGCCGAATCTGCGGCCTTCTAATAGGTGAGCCTTCTGCAACCACCACAGAAGTGACACCCTTGTCTTTGGTGACAGGGTTATTCGCAGGTGCATCTGCAGATGCGACCCTGACCATTTGTCCAACAGATCCCTTTGGAATATTCTTGCATGGAATCTGCCGAATGGAATTGCTTCGTAAGAAGCCACCATTTTTCCCAGGACTCTTGTGCATTGATGTACTGACACTTTTCCTGGTTTTAGGAGGTTCCTGACCAGATCGGATAACTCCTTGGCTTTTTCCTCTGGAAGGAAAACCTTTTTCTGAACCGTGTCCAGAATCATTCCTAGGAACAGCAGACGAGTTGTCGGGATTAAATGGGATTTTGGAATATTCAGAATCCACCCGTGTTGTCTTAGCACCTCTTGAGATAGTGCTAAAGCTGTCTCCAGCTGTTCTCTGGACCTTGCCCTTATTAGGAGATCGTCCAAGTATGGGATAACTAATACGCCTTTTCTTCGAAGAAGAATCATCATCTCGGCCATTACCTTGGTAAAGACCCGAGGCGCCGTGGACAATCCGAACGGCAGCGTCTGAAACTGATAGTGACAGTTTTGAACAATGAACCTGAGGTACCCCTGGTGTGCGGGGTAAATCGGAACGTGTAGATACGCATCCTTGATGTCCAAGGATACCATAAAGTCCCCTTCTTCCAGGTTCGCTATCACTGCTCTGAGTGACTCCATCTTGAACTTGAACTTTTTTATGTAGAGGTTCAAGGACTTCAGATTTAGAATAGGCCTTACCGAGCCATCCGGCTTCGGTACCACAAATAGAGTGGAATAATACCCCTTTCCTTGTTGTAATAGGGGTACTTTGACTATCACCTGCTGAGCGTACAGCTTGTGAATGGCTTCCAACACCCTCTCCCTTTCGGAAGAGACGGTTGGTAAGGCAGACTTCAGGAAACGATGAGGAGGATCCGTCTCTAATTCCAACCTGTACCCCTGAGATATTATCTGCAGGATCCAGGGGTCTACCTGCGAGTGAGCCCACTGCGCGCTGTAATTTTTGAGACGGCCCCCCACTGTCCCCGAGTCCGCTTGAGAGGCCCCAGCGTCATGCTGAGGTTTTTGCAGGAGCCGGGGAGGGCTTCTGTTCCTGGGAAGGAGCTGCCTGTTGGTGTCTCTTCCCTCTTCCTCTGCCTCGTGGCAGGTACGACAAGCCCTTTGCTCTCTTATTTTTGTAGGAGCGAAAAGGCTGCGGTTGAAAGGTCGGTGCCTTTCTCTGTTGGGGAGTGACTTGAGGTAAAAAAGTGGATTTCCCGGCAGTAGCCGTGGCCACCAAGTCTGATAGACCAACTCCAAATAACTCCTCCCCTTTATACGGCAAAACCTCCATGTGACGTTTTGAATCCGCATCGCCTGTCCACTGTCGTGTCCATAAGGCTCTTCTGGCTGAAATGGACATAGCACTCACCCGAGATGCCAGTGTGCAAATATCCCTCTGTGCATCACGCATATAGATAAATGCATCCTTTATTTGTTCTAACGACAGTAAAACATTGTCCCTATCTAGGGTATCAATATTTTCAATCAGGGATTCTGACCAAACTACTCCAGCACTGCACATCCAGGCAGTTGCTATAGCTGGTCGTAGTATAACACCTGCATGTGTGTATATATTCTTTTGAATAACTTCCATCTTTCTATCTGATGGATCCTTAAGTGCGGCCGTCTCAGGAGAGGGTAACGCCACTTGTTTGGATAAGCGTGTGAGCGCCTTGTCCACCTTAGGGGGTGTTTCCCAGCGCGCCCTAACCTCTGGCGGGAAAGGGTATAATGCCAATAACTTTTTTGAAATTATCAACTTTTTATCAGGAGCAACCCACGCTTCATCACACACGTCATTTAATTCTTCTGATTCAGGAAAAACTGTTTGTAGTTTTTTCACACCATACATAATACCCTGTTTTACGGTATCTGTAGTATCAGCTAAATGTAACGTCTCCTTCATTGCCAAAATCATATAACGTGTGGCCCTACTGGAAAATACGTTTGAATTTCTACCGTCGTCACTGGAATCAGTGCCCGTGTCTGGGTCTGTGTCGACCGACTGAGGCAAAGGGCGTTTTACAGCCCCTGACGGTGTTTGAGGCGCCTGGACAGGCATTAATTGATTGTCCGGCCGCCTCATGTCCTCAACTGACTGTTTAAGGGAAGATAAACCATCACGTAATTCCACAAATAAAGGCATCCATTCTGGTGTCGACCCCCTGGGGGGTGACATCTGCATATTTGGCAATTGCTCCGCCTCCACACCAATATCGTCCTCATACATGTCGACACCACGTACCGACACACACCGCAAACTCACAGGGAATGCTCTAATGAAGACAGGACCCACTAGCCCTTTTGGGGAGACAGAGGGAGAGTCTGCCAGCACACACCACAAAGCGCTATATATACAAGGGATATCCTTATATTAAGTGCTCCCTTATAGCTGCTTTAATATATATATATATAGCCATTAATGTGCCCCCCCTCTCTGTGCAGTGCAGGGGAGAGACCTGGGAGCCGTTCTGACCAGCGGAGCTGTGACAGAAAATGGCGCCGTGTGCTGAGGAGATAGGCCCCGCCCCTTTTTCGGCGGGTTCTTCTCCCGCTATTTTTCCAGTCAGGCAGGGGTTAAATATCTCCATATAGCCCCTATGGGCTATATGTGAGGTATTTTTAGCCTTGTATAAGGTTTATATTTGCCTCTCAGAGCGCCCCCCCCCAGCGCTCTGCACCCTCAGTGACTGCCCAGTGAAGTGTGCTGAGAGGAAAATGGCGCACAGCTGCAGTGCTGTGCGCTACCTTATGAAGACTGAGGAGTCTTCAGCCGCCGGTTTCCGGACCTCTTCACGCTTCAGCATCTGCAAGGGGGTCGGCGGCGCGGCTCCGGGACCGGACTCCACGGCTGGGCCTGTGTTCGATCCCTCTGGAGCTAATGGTGTCCAGTAGCCAAGCAGCAAATCCACTCTGCATGCAGGTGAGTTTACTACTTTCCCCCTAAGTCCCACGTTGCAGTGATCCTGTTGCCAGCAGGACTCACTGTAAAGAAAAAAAACCTAAACTAAACTTTCTCTAAGCAGCTCTTTAGGAGAGCCACCTAGATTGCACCCTTCTCGTTCGGGCACAAAATCTAACTGGAGTCTGGAGGAGGGTCATAGGGGGAGGAGCCAGTGCACACCACCTGACCTAGTAAAGCTTTACTTTTTTGTGCCCTGTCTCCTGCGGAGCCGCTATTCCCCATGGTCCTTTCAGGAACCCCAGCATCCACTTAGGACGATAGAGAAAACAGATGAATTGGAAGAACAAGACTGAATGACAATTGCGTAATGCAAATGATAGTAGATCCCCACTACATTCCCTTTACCATTGGCACTGAATGCAAATAAGATGGTGGAGAGCAGACCAACGGGCTTCCCAGCAGTTTAAGAATGGTTCCCCTACAATTGCAGCAAAAGCAATAATACCCAAGTGCCCATCACTTGCATTACCTACATGCAGCAGCCCTATTACTTCACTTTGGGACTAAGCACATAAATATGTTCATCCAAAAGGTATTGGAATGAAGGCCTAACCGTTGCTACATGCTCTAAGATACCTTGCCCCACTACCAAATTTCAAAGACAGGTTAAGAACCTAAAAGGACGAAATAGTTACTGGGGAACGTCTCATAAGTGCAGTAACGCATGTAATACTTTTACTCCTAAGAACTGTATTAATAAGCCAAAACAAAGGTTTCACCATTGAAAACTGTAACAAGGTGAATGTCGTCATGCTAGTGTATTTCATTAGATATCTACATTGAGCATGAGAATAAAAGTCATAAAGTACCATTTCTCTGATCCCTTGCTCTGCTTTGGTCGGTCTTTTGTGCTTCCTGAAGTGGCGTGGTTAAGAAATCTGTAAACAAATCAAGAAGCCTGCTTGAAAATTCACCCAGTAGCCCTATCTGTGATGTGTTAGTTCAGAAGGGAACAGAGTGTGTAGGTGTATACAATATAACAGCTTCCATAAATGGATGCTAATATGTGAATTAAGCCCCTGGGATATAAAAATGGGTGTTTAACGCAGTTCTAATAATTATGAAAATAGACCAATGTTTGGAAAGTTTTCAGATACATATTAAATAGGAGTGACCAATATTACACTACAGTAGATGAGATTTGATTACATCTTGCTTAATTACAGCAGGGAGATTTAAAAAGATTCCCATCTTGACAAAATACAAAAATTCTGAACATCCTCCTGCAACTTTTACTACCTAAATAGATATGTTCTTCTGGCTTACAGTATACAGTATTAACTAGGCACACATGTGGCCCAATATTGCTTTGTAAATAAAAATGCTTCAAATGCACAAAGGAGATCTAAGCTCTGCCCTATCCAAGTATAACCCCGAAAGCAGGTTTCGTCGACAAAAAATGAATCTGCAGACTAAATAAGGATTATTATTCCAGACATCAAAATAAAGCATTATTTTTTTCTAACTATTCTGGGATATAATCTGAAAATAGCAGTTTTTGGGGGCTACTCACAATATATCATCAATCATAAAAGCAGCCCCCATAGGTTTTTATGGGGGCTTCAAAAACAGAAATTTACTAAGATCTGAAATGTCAAACTTTAGACCACATTACCCATTGTAGCTACAATATGCAAAGCATTCCAGGAGAGGGATCCAAAGGACCTCTCCCAGCACTTTCTGCTAGCACGTGCGTGCTCAGATAACCATGCATGGGCAATAGGAGTGCAAATCTGGAAATGCAGTGACTGAAGTCCCTGTCAATCCATGGTAATTTCTGGAAAATGCAAGAGACAATTTCTTATTGATGAGATATGTGCCGATAACAAAATTATAATTATTGGGACCAAGCTCCTGTGTGTTTAGAACATTCACTATTCAATGTCATCAGTCTGTTTTAATCTATCCGCTCTGAAAATGTTCTCTCTCCAAAGCTGGCAGCTGCAGTCTGTGGGGATTCTCGAATGTAAAAGCAAATCAGCAGCAAGATTAAATAATAATAAAAAAAAATTTTTGCCAAGAAGTCAAAATGCTCAATATGCTGTCACAGAACATGAAACATTAAGGACAGTATTCAATTATTTCCGTCCCATTCCACACCCGTTCCATTTCTGCTGACAGGCTAGGTATCATCATTTCAGCTCCCTTCCCCTAGGGTAGCGAGGCACCCTAACCCTTTACGTAGTTAAACCAGATTACTGTGGGCGCGATATGTGCGATAACAGGGATCACTTCAGACAGGAGATTGGGTGTGATATCATTTGAAACGTAGTATGCTGCTTTATATAATAACAGTACAAAACCACAGGAAACAGGTTAACATAAGGAGACTTAAAAAGGAATATTGTAAATTAACTACTGCTGATAAGAATATACCTCTTTGGTGGTTTAAATCAGGAGCACACCTGCAGTTAACTAGTATGTATCTGTACAGTGTTCCCAGCATCTATATTCTGAGTGGAGGCACACTCTAAACGGCTCTTACTACTGCGATATAGAGGTGGGCAGACCAGCAGTGGAGAACCCTGGGCCTGCAGGGGGAAGTGTAAAAGGGTGCAGGTAGGGGACAGGTAAAGTGACCCAACATATGTTGGGTCTATATTATTAGTTTCTACTAGAGATGTGCACCGGAAATTTTTCGGGTTTTGTGTTTTGGTTTTGGAATCAGTTCCGCGGACGTGTTTTGGATTCGGATGCGTTTTGGCAAAACCTCGCTGAAAATTTTTTGTTGGATTCGGGTGTGTTTTGGATTCAGGTGTTTTTTTACAAAAACCCCTCAAAAACAGCTTAAATCATAGAATTTGGGGGTCATTTTGATCCTATAGTATTATTAACCTCAATAACCATAATTTCCACTAATTTCCAGTCTATTCTGAACACCTCACAATATTATTTTTAGTGCCAAAATTTGCACTGAGGTCGCTGGATGACTAAGCTAAGCAACCCAAGAGGGCGGCACAAACACCTGGCCCATCTAGGAGGGGCACTGCAGTGGCAGACAGGATGGCACTTACAAAAATTGGCCCCAAACAGCACATGATGCAAAGAAAAGAGAAAAAGAGGTGCACTGCGGTCGCTGGACGGCTAAGCTAAGCGACACAAACACCTCAATATCACAGGAATTTGTTCTAATCAATGGTATTAATGGTCCAAATCACTGGAAGAAAATGACAAAACCAATGGAATTATTCGTTCTAATCAATGGTATTATTGGTCCAAATCACTGGAAGAAAATGACAAAATCACTGGAATCATTTGGCAAGATCACTGTAATTAATAATTAATTATAAATCACTGATATTAATTAGTAAAATCTCGCTATCGCCTGCCTAGTGAAGTGGATTCTAGATGGGATTTTGTACCGGGGACACAATAACTTCATCAATTGTCTAAATCCCAATGCACTAATGGCGGAAAACGGGCGCACGTCTAACAGCGCACTGATTATACTGAGCACTGATTTTACTGAGCACTGATGATACTACGGAGAACTGACACTGAGCAGCGAGAACAGCACTGGACTATTGTACTGTAGTATACTGGTCACCACAATGCAGCACTGACACTGAGCACAGATATTATTAAGCAATGATCAGGATACTAGAAGTGACACGGAGCACAGCAAGATACAGCAACGGCCTACTGTACTACTAACTATATATATATATATATATATATATATATATACACACACACACACATATATACACATACACACACTGGTGGTCCCCAAAATGCTGCACCGTACTACTATACTGCTCACAAACAATGCAGCACAGATATGGATACTTGAAATGACACAGAGCTGCAAGATACAGCAATGGACTACTGTACTGTACTACTATATATATATATATACTGGTGGTCCCCAAAATGCTGCACTGTACTACTATACTGCTCACAAACAATGCAGCACAGATGTGGATACTTGAAGTGACACGGAGCTGCAAGATACAGCAATGGCCTACTGTACTGTACTACTATAATTATATACTGGTGGTCCCCACAATGCAGCACACTGAGCACAGATATTTGCAGCACACTAAGCACAGATATGGAGCTTTTCAGGCAGAGAATGTAGATATTTGCAGCATACTGAGCACAGATATGGAGCTTTTCAGGCAGAGAACGTAGCCACGTCCTCTCCATTCAATCTCCAATGCACAAGTGAAAATGGCGGCGACGCGCGGCTCTTTATGAATACGAATCTTGCGAGAATCCGACAGCGGGATGATGACGTTCGTCCTCGTTCAGGTTAACCGAGCAAGGCGGGAAGATCTGAGGCTGCCTCGGACCCGTGAAAAATAGGTGAAGTTTGGGGGGGGGGGGGGGGGGTCGGATCTTGACGAACCGAACCCGCTCATCTCTAGTTCTACATTAAATTCAGCAGTTAAATTACACATAAAACACAAGAAAAATAATGATGCTATTGTTAAAGAATTCCATAAAATAAGATTTTACTCACCGGTAAATCTATTTCTCGTAGTCCGTAGTGGATGCTGGGAACTCCGTAAGGACCATGGGGAATAGCGGGCTCCGAAGGAGGCTGGGCACTCTAGAAAGATTTATGACTACCTGGTGTGCACTGGCTCCTCCCACTATGACCCTCCTCCAAGCCTCAGTTAGGACACTGTGCCCGGACGAGCTGACATAATAAGGAAGGATTTTGAATCCCGGGTAAGACTCATACCAGCCACACCAATCACACCGTATAACTCGTGATACTATACCCAGTTAACAGTATGAATATAACTGAGCCTCTCAACAGATGGCTCAACAATAACCCTTTAGTTAGGCAATAACTATATACAAGTATTGCAGACAATCCTCACTTGGGATGGGTGCCCAGCATCCACTACGGACTACGAGAAATAGATTTACCGGTGAGTAAAATCTTATTTTCTCTGACGTCCTAGTGGATGCTGGGAACTCCGTAAGGACCATGGGGATTATACCAAAGCTCCCAAACGGGCGGGAGAGTGCGGGTGACTCTGCAGCACCGAATGAGAGAACTCCAGGTCCTCCTCAGCCAGGGTACCAATTTTGTAGAATTTTGCAAACGTGTTTGCCCCTGACCAAGTAACAGCTCGGCAAAGTTGTAAAGCCGAGACCCCTCGGGCAGCCGCCCAAGATGAGCCCACCTTCCCTGTGGAATGGGCTTTCACTGATTTAAGATGCGGCAGTCCAGCCGCAGAATGCGCCTGCTGAATCGTGTCACAGATCCAGCGAGCGATAGTCTGCTTAGAAGCAGGAGCACCCAGCCTGTTGGGTGCATACAGGATAAATAGCGAGTCAATTTTCCTGACTCTAGCCGTCCTGGAAACATAATTTTTCAAGGCCCTGACTACGTCCAGTAACTTGGAATCCTCCAAGTCCCTAGTAGCCGCAGGCACCACAATAGGTTGGTTCAAGTGAAAAGCTGATACCACCTTAGGGAGAAACTGGGGACGAGTCCTCAATTCTGCCCTATCCATATGGAAAATCAGATAAGGGCTTTTACATGACAAAGCCGCCAATTCTGATACACGCCTGGCCGAAACCAAGGCCAATAACATGACCACTTTCAACGTGAGATATTTTAGATCCACGGTTTTTAGTGGTTCAAACCAATGTGATTTTAAGAAACTCAACACCACGTTGAGATCCCAAGGTGCCACTGGAGGCACAACCGGGGGCTGAATATGCAGCACTCCTTTTACAGTGTCTGAACTTCAGGTACTGAAGCTAATGCTTTCTGGAAGAAAATCGACAGAGCCGAGATCTGTATCTTAATGGAGCCTAATTTTAGGCCCATAGACACTCCTGCTTGTAGGAAATGCAGAAATCGACCTAGTTGAAATTCCTCTGTTGGGGCCTTTTTTGGCCTCACACCAAGCAACATATTTCCGCCATATGCGGTGATAATGTTTTGCAGTTACATCTTTCCTGGCTTGAATCAGCGTAGGAATGACTTCCTCCGGAATGCCCTTTTCCTTTAGGATCCGGCGTTCAACCGCCATGCCATCAAAACGTAGCCGCGGTAAGTCTTGGAACAGACAGGGCCCCTGCTGCAGCAGGTCCTGTCTGAGCGGCAGAGGCCATGGGTCCTCTGATATATTTTCTTGAAGTTCTGGGTACCAGGCTCTTCTTGGCCAATCCGGAACCACGAGTATCGTTCTTACTCCTCGCCTTCTTATTATTCTCAGTACCTTTGGTATGAGAGGCAGAGGGGGGAACACATAAAACGACTGGTACACCCACGGTGTTACCAGAGCGTCCACAGCTATCGCCTGAAGGTCCCTTGACCTGGCGCAATATCTTTTATAGCTTTTTGTTGAGGCGGGACGCCTTCATGTCCACCTGTGAGCTTTCCCAATGGTGTACAATCCTTTGGAAGACTTCTGGATGAAGTCCCCACACTCTCGGGTGGAAGTCGTGTCTGCTGAGAAGATCTGCTTCCCAGTTGTCCACTCCGGGAATGAACACTGCTGACAGTGCTAACACATGATTTTCCGCCCATCGGAGAATCCTTGTGGCTTCTGCCATCGCCATCCTGCTTCTTGTGCCGCCCTGTTGGTTTACATGGGCGACTGCCGTGATGTTGCCTGATTGGATCAGGACCGGCTGGTTTTGAAGCAGAGGCCTTGCCTGACTCAGGGCATTGTAAATGGCCCTCTGTTCCAGAATATTTATGTAGGGAAGTCACCTGACTTGACCAAAGTCCCTGGAAGTTTCTTCCCTGTGTGACTGCCCCCCAGCCTCAAAGGCTGGCATCCATGGTCACTAGGACCTAGTCCTGTATGTCGAACCTGCGGCCCTCTTGAAGATGGGCACTCTGCAGCCACTACAGTAGAGATACCCTGGTCCTTGGAGACAGGGTTATCAGCATAATGCATCTGAAGATGCGACCCGGACCACTTGTCTAACAGGTCCCCCTGAAAAGTTCTTGCATTGAACCTGCCGAATGGGATTGCTTCGTAGGAAGCTATCATTTTTCCCAGGACTCGCGTGCAATGATGCACCGATAACTGTTTTGGCTTCAGGAGGTCTCTGACTAGAGATGACAGCTCCTTGGCTTTCTCCTCCGGGAGAAACACTTATTTCTGGTCTGTGTCCAGAACCATCCCCAGGAACAGTAGACGTGTCGTAGGAACCAGCTGTGACTCTGGACTGTTTAGAATCCAAACGTGCTGTTGTAGCACTTTCCAAAATAGTGCTACCCCGACTAGCAACTGCTCCTTGGACCTCGCCCTTATAAGGAGATTGTCCAAGTACGGGATAATTAAAACTCCCCTTTTTCGAAGGAGTATCATCATTCCGGCCATTACCTTGGTAACACCCTCGGTGCCATGTACAGTCCAAACGGCAGAGTCTGGACTTGGTAATGGTAATCCTGTACCACAAATCTGAGGTACTCCTGACGAGGATAGTAAATAGGGACATGCAGGTAAGCATCCTTGATGTCCCGGGATACCATGTAATCCCCCTCGTCCAGGCTTGCAATAACCTTCCTGAGCGATTCCATCTTGAACTTGAATTGCATGTGTTCAAGGATTTTAAAAATAAAGAAGGGTCACACCGAACCATGCGGTTACGGTACCCCAAACCGTGTGGAATAGTAACCCCGTCCTTGTTGAAGTAGGGGCACCTTAAGTATTACCTGCTGGGAATACAGCTTATTAATTGCCTCTAGCACAGCCTCCCTGCCTGAGGGAGTTGTCGGCAAGGCATATTTGAGGAAACGGCGGGGGGAAGACATCTCGAATTCCAGCTTGTACCCCTGAAATACTACTTGAATGAAACAGGGATCCACCTGTGAGCGAGCCCACTGATCGCTGAAATTTTTGAGACGGCCCTCCACCGTACCTGGCTACACCTGTGGAGCCCCCGCGTCATGCTGTGGACTCAGAGGAAGCGAGAGAAGAATTATGATTCTGGGAACAGGCTGACTGGTGCAGCTTTTTCCCTCTTCCCTTGTCTTTGTACAGAAAGGAAGCGCCTTTGACCCGCTTGCTTTTCTGAAGCCGAAAGGACTGTACCTGATAATACAGTGCTTTCTTAGTCTGTGAGGAAAACTGAGGTAAAAATATTTCTTCCCAGCTGTTGCTGCGGATACGAGGTCCCAGAGACCATCCCCAAATAATTCCTCACCCTTATAAGGCAGAATCTCTATGCGCCTTTTAAGGTCAGCATCACCTGTCCAGTGATAGGTCTCTAATACCCTCCTGACAGAATGGACATTACATTCATTTTGGATGCCAGCCGGCAAAATATCCCTTTGTGCATCCCTCATATATAAGACGACGTCTTTAATATGTTCTCATGTTAGCAAACTAGTATGTTTGACAGGGTCACCGACCACGCTGCAGCAGCACGCTCTGCAGGTTTCAGTCTAGTACCTGAGTGTGTAAATACAGACTTCAGGATAGCCTCCTGCTTTTTATCAACAGGTACCTTCAAAGTGGCCGTTCCTAAAACGGCAGTGCCACCTATTTTGACAACCGTGTGAGCGCCTTATCCACCCTAGGGGATATCTCCCAGCGTAACTTATCCTCTGGCGGGAAAAGGTACGCCATCAGTAACTTTTTAGAAATTACCAGTTTCTTATCAGGGGGAACCCACGCTTTTCACACACTTCATTCATTCATCTGATGGGGGAACAAAACACTGCCTGCTTTTTCTCCCCAAACCTAAAAACCCATTTTTAGAGGTTAATGTCAGAAATGTGTAACACATTTTTTTTTTTTTTTTATTGCCGGGATCAAGTCACGGATGTTCCTAGTGGATTGTGTATATGTCTCAACCTTGTCGACACTGGAGTCAGACTCCGTGTCGACATCTGTGTCTGCCATCTGAATGAGCGGGCGTTTTTGAGCCCCTGATGGCCTTTGAGACGCCTGGGCAGGCGCGGGCTGAGAAGCCGGCTGTCCCACAGCTGTTACGTCATCCACCCTTTTATGTAAGGAGTTGACACTGTCGCTTAATACCTTTCACCTAACCATCCACTTTGGTGTCGGCCCCACAGGGGGCGACATCACATTTATCGGCATCTGCTCCGTCACTATATAAGCCTCCTCCTCAAACATGTCGACACAGCTGTACCGACACACCGCACACACACAGGGAATGCTCTGACTGAGGACAGGACCCACAAAGCCCTTTGGGGAGACAGAGAGAGAGTATGCCAGCACACACCAGAGCGCTATATAATGAGGGGATTAACACTATAACTGAGTGAATTTTCCCCCATAGCTGCTTGTATATACAATATTGCGCCTAAATTTAGTGCCCCCCCTCTCTTTTTAACCCTTTGAGCCTGAAAACTACAGGGGAGAGCCTGGGGAGCTTTCTTCCAGCTGCACTGTGAAGAGAAAATGGCGCCAGTGTGTCTGAGGGAGATAGCTCCGCCCCTTTTCCGCGGCCTATTCTCCCGCTTTTTTCTGGATTCTGGCAGGGGTATTTACCACATATATAGCATCTGGGGCTATATATTGTGGTATTTTTGCCAGCCAAGGTATTTTTATTGCTGCTCAGGGCGCCCCCCCCAAGCGCCCTGCACCCTCAGTGACCGTAGTGTGAAGTGTGTATGAGGAGCAATGGCGCACAGCTGCAGTGCTGTGCGCTACCTTGGTGAAGACTGATGTCTTCTGCCGCCGTTTTTCCGGACCTGTTCTTGCTTCTGGCTCTGTAAGGGGGACGGCGGCGCGGCTCCGGGACCGAACACCAAGGACTGGGCCTGCGGTCGATCCCTCTGGAGCTAATGGTGTCCAGTAGCCTAAGAAGCCCAATCCGGCTGCAAGCAGGCCAGTTCGCTTCTTCTCCTCTTAGTCCCTCGCTGCAGTGAGCCTGTTGCCAGCAGGTCTCACTGAAAATAAAAAACCTAAATCTATACTTTCTTTCTAAGGGCTCAGGAGAGCCCCTAGTGTGCATCCAACCTCGGCCGGGCACAAGATCTAACTGAGGCTTGGAGGAGGGTCATAGTGGGAGGAGCCAGTGCACACCAGGTAGTCATAAATCTTTCTAGAGTGCCCAGCCTCCTTCGGAGCCCGCTATTCCCCATGGTCCTTACGGAGTTCCCAGCATCCACTAGGACGTCAGAGAAAAGTGATTAATTTCAATATTATAATATTAGCAAAACAGTTAAAGAAAAGGGACGGAGATATATATTTTTTCCTAGTATCTGACCCCAATAATGTGCACTGCTGCTCACAAAATGAAAATGGAAACTACTCAACTCAATTTATATACTGATATAGGTGCATTACAACACGGTAATTACCGGCAGGTATTAAATTCCTATATTCTTTTATGTCCTAGTGGATACTGGGGTCTTGTACTTTAGTACCATGGGGAAGTCCCAAAGCTCCCAAACAGGTGGGAGAGTGCTGAGACCCCTGCAAAACCGCCTGACCAAACTGAAGGTCATCCTTGGCCAAGGTTTCGAACCTACAGAATTTAACAAACGTGTATGAACTAGACCAAGTTGCAGCTCGGCACAATTGTAGGGCCGAGACACCCCGGGCAGCCGCCCAGGAGGACCCACTGACCTCGTCGAGTGGGCCTGAATAGACGACGGCAAGGGCAGAGCCGCCGAAGTATAGGAAGTATAGGCCTGTTGAATGGTCAACCTGAGCGAACGGGCAATAGATTGCTTAGAAGCTGGCCGACGAATCTTGGAGGCATCATAAAAGGACAAACAGCGAGTCATATTTCCGATGACGTGCCGTCCTTTTGACATAAATCTTCAGAACCCTGACCACATCCAAGGACTCAGGGCCCACAGAAGCGTCAGACAACACTGGAACCACAATAGGCTGGTTCACATGAAAGGCAAACACCACTTTAGGCAAAAACTGAGGATGGGTCTGAAGTTCCGCTCTGTCTTAATGAAAAATCAAGTAAGGGCTTTTACACGATAAGGCCCCTAATTCAAAGACACGTAGGCCCATATGACTGCTTGTAGGAAGAGCAGAAAACGACCAAGTTTAAACTCCACAGGAGAAACCTTTCTACTTTCACACCAAGAAACATACTTTTTCCAGATAGAATTTTGACATAACCAACTTCCTGGCCTGGGCCATGGTGGAAATAACCTGAAAGGGGAGACCTTTCTTTGCTAGAATCTCCCTCTCAACTTCCAAACCATAAAACGTAGCCACTGTAAGTCTGGATAGACGAACGGACCTTGCTAAAGAAGATCTTCTTGGAGCGGCAGAGGCCAGGGATCCTCCAGAGACATGGTCAGGAGGTCCGAGTACCACACCCGTCGAGGCCAATCTAGGGCAATTAGAATTGCCTGAACGCTTTCCCTTCTTAGTCTTTTGAGAACCCTTGGGATTAGCGGTAGCGGAGGGAACAGGTACACGAACTGGTACATCCACAGTGTCGTCAGCGCGTCCACTGCTACAGCCTGTGGATCCCTCGTTCTGGAACAGTAACGGCATAGCTTCTTGTTGAGTCGAGAAGCCATCAGATCTACCTGTGGACAGCCCCACTGGTGAATTAACTGTTGAAACACCGTGGGATGTAGGCCCCATTCCCCCGGATGGAGGTCTTGTCTGCTGAGGAAGTCCGCTTCCCAGTTGTCCACTCCCGGAATGAATATGGTGGAGATGGTCCTTGCGTTCGCTTCTGCCCAGAGGATGATCTTCAACATCTCTCGCATCGCTGCTCTGCTTCTTGTTCTCCCTTGTCGGTTGATGTACGCCACTATCGTGGCGTTGTCCGACTGAACCTGGATCGCCTGAGCCTTCAGGAGATGAGAAGCCTACAGAAGAGCATTGTAAACTGCCCTGAGTTCCAGGATGTTTATTGGTAGGGCAGATTCCTGTCATGACCAAATCCCCTGGAACTGGGCCCCTTGGGTCACAGCCCCCCCAACCCCGGAGGGGTCAATAAAATCCACCGGTGGATGTTGAAACTCCTGCCCTCCACCAGGTGAGGAACCTGAATCCACAATAAGAGAGAAATCCGGGCTTGCGGGGACAACGTCACTAGCAGATGCAGATGAAATGGTCGGGCATGAAATCTGCCGTATTGGATTGCCTCGTAAGCAGCCACCATCTTGCCCAGTAATCGGATGCAAAGATGTATGGATACCTTGCGAGGACCGAGCGAACCATAGCCTGGATAGTCAAGGCTTTGTCCCTTGGGAGAAACCCCTTTTGAGACACAGTATCCAGTATCATTCCCAGGAACTAAAGATGTTGGGTCAATTCAAGGTGAGACTTCGTCGAGTCGTGAGATTGATGCTGTCCAGCAGACGCTCCCTGGACACAGCCTTTATTAGGAGATCGTTCAAGTAGGGGACTATGTTCACTCACATCATGCGCAGCTGCAGCATCATCTCCGCCATGACCTTGGTGAAAACCCTCGGAGCTGTGGATAATCCAAAGGGTAAGGCCTGAAACTGGAAATGGTCGTACAATATGGTCGTACAATATGGCGAACCTGAGGTAAGCCTGATGAGGGGGCCACATTGGAATGTGTAGGTAAACATCCTTGACATCCAGAGATACCATGAACTCCCCCCTCCTCCAGCGTGGACACCACCGCCCGCAGGGATTCCATCTTGAATTTGAATACCTGCAGATACGGGTTTAGAGATTTCAAGTTTAAGATGGGGCGCACCGAACAGTCTGGTTTGGATACGACAAAAAGACTGGAGTAAAAACCCCGGTTGCGTAACTGAGGAGGTACAGGCACCGCAACCCCTGTCTGCAAAAGCTTTTGAATAGCCTCTCGCAAGGTAACTCTTGCTGCGGGTAAAGCTGGTAAGCCAGACTTGAAAAACTTGTGAGGAGGGATTGTCTGGAATTCCAGCCGGTATCCTTGGGAAATGAGGTCCCTCACCCAAGGATCCTGGCAGGATTCTACCCACACATGGGCGAAGTGTTGAAGGTGAACACCCATCGGAAAGTCACCTTGCCGCTGGGGCCAACAGTCACACGGAAGGCTTAGCGGCAGGAGATCCGGTAGTCTGGTCCAGGGAGAGAGCAGGTACAGGTTTACGGGACTTACCACGAGATCCTCTGGAGGTGATGGAGGCCCCTCGGCACCTGCCTCTGAACCTTGCCACACGAAAGGACTGCAAGGAGGGTCCGACGTAAGAACGTCTAGCAGGCGGCGCAGCCGACGGCAGATAGGTAGACTTACCCGCCGTAGCCTGGGAGATCCATTTATTTAATTAATCTCCAAACAAGGCATCACCTGTAAAGGGAAGATTTTCTACACCCTTTTTGGAGTCAGCGTCAGCTGACCACTGACGTAACACCGCAGAGCCCTGCGCAACGAAACAGCCATAGCAGTTGTGCGGCCATTTATCTTACACAACTCCTTAATAGCTTCGCTCATAAACTTTGCAGCATCCTGTATATGTTGCAGCAGAGTAATTACCTCATCCCGGGGTAGAGAGTCTAAACCTTCAATAACATTATCAGACCACCTGACTAACGCCCGAGAAATGCACCTACAAACTATTGTGGGGCGTTGTGCCGCGCCCGCTGTCATATAAATTGCCTTGAGTGTAGTCTCAATCTTATGGTCACCTGGCTCCTTCAGGGAAACAGCCACTGGTATTGGTAATACAAATTTTTTGGGCAGTCTGGATACAGACATATCGACTGACGGGGAGTTTTCCCATATCTTCCTGTCCTCAGCAGGGAGGGGAAAAGTAGTTAAAAACCTCTGAGGGATCTTACATTTTTTTTATCAGGGTTTTTACCAATCCTCCCTGGCAAGGGAGTTTAATTCCTTAGACAAAGGAAAAGTTGCTGAGGTCTTTGGTCTAACATTAAAAATATAATTCCTCATCTGGTTCCGCCTCCTGATCAGGTATGTGGAGGACCTCTCGAATAGCAAAAATGAGAGCCTCTACTCCATGGGACAGAGCTGTCCTCATCCGTATCATCATCATCATCCATATCCGGTGGGTCAGAGCGTTTATGGGATACCACTAGAGGGGGCTGATAAGCCTTCTTGGCATCTGCAGCCGTAGCCACACAATTAATCGATTGTCTTAGCACCTGTTTCTCTCTTTTAGCAGCCACCAATTCTGAATTTACATTTTGAATCATGCTTTTGAAGCTACAGTATCTAGCCAGTCAGGAGCCTGTGAACTGTGTCCCTGTGGTGATAAAGAACATTGCTCACAGGAGTGACCCCGCTGAACAGGGGGTTGAGTTACAAGCAGTACACATAACCATGTCCACAGACATTTTATACAACCATAATACAGCTTAGCCCACTGACTAACACCTCCATACAGACCCTAGAGAGCCCCTGGAGAGACACTGAGGAGCGGACACCAGCACACAGAAAACACAACAGCACAAAATGTGAAAGTATTTGTATGACCTTGTAGGAGTGCTGCGGCGCTGCCGCTGGCGTGCTCCCCCCTTCTATGACCCCCTGGTACCAGTTTACAGTCTGTAGCAGCGTGGGTCCCTGGAGGAGCAGCGTTCATGTAGTCTGATGATCCCGCCTCTGTTCCCGCTCCGGGAAGTCCTGCCCTCTGTAATGGTGCACGGTCCCTGACCGTGATTTTATACTGGCAATGTTAAAAATAACATTATACATCCATATACAGTCCACACAAAGCCTTAAGACAGAACTGCGGCGCTTGTAGCCTTAAGACAGTGAGCACTGCGGGGCTTGTAGCCCAGAGCCAGTTTGTCCACGGCGGGCACCGCAGCTGCGGGCCCATGACCGCAGCGCGATTTGCCGCCAACACTGCACCGATGACCCGCTAACCGGGCCCATGGTGTAACACTCCCCGCACCTGGATCTTCGGCATCTGTTAGAAGGTGACGGCTAGCTGCCGGCGTGGGCACACGCGCTAACAGAGTGTGATCAGCACCTCATGAGCAGAGTGTCCTGTCAGCTGAGATTACGACCCATTAACCCTCAGGAGGTTGGTTTGGCCCCACCTCTAAGTCCCACGAAGCAGGTAGCCAACCAGAACTACATGAAAATATTAAACTTAAAAGAAAAATCTCTGGAGCTCCAGAGAAGTGTACCCGGCTCCTCGGGCACATTTTTCTAAACAGAGTCTGATAGGAAGGGCATAGAGGGGAGGAGCCAGCACACACTAAAGGTTTTTAAAGTGCCAGGCTCCAGTGGAACCGATCTATAGCCCATGGTACTAAAGTATAAGACCCCAGTATCCACTAGGACGTACGAGAAATAACAGTTAGGATATGATTCACTTTATCTCCATCCAAGGTTTGGTAAATAGACCTATCCATAGTGTATACAGAGCACACAGGGATCAATCAAATGTTTTAAGTGTTCACAAGTCACCATACAATGTATTTACATTTAATGAGCAGCACTATGCTGTAAAAACAATTGGTGTTAAAACCATTTATTTTTAAAGAGCCTGACCAAAAGAGAAACCCTGTATTTATAATTAACACAAGTTGAGTGCAACTGTGCACATGAATGAGTGTATCAGCAGGAGATATTACATGCCATTAAGTGATTTCAGTTGCAATACTAATCCAAAAAAACACTGTACTAGAAATAAAGGGTAGCGTCACAGTAGGGGATAACACAGTATATGACATCACTATGCAATGCTACAGCACCTCATGCTTCGAAGCAGAGAACAGAGTAAGGATGTATTAAATAGATTATTATATTTAGATTCAGAAGGACTTATTAACAAATCTAAATAAAGCATTTAATTTAAGGAACACCAGAACTCAAAACACTGGCCAAATTAATATTTTTCTATGCCAGTATGTTTTTGTACTGTTAAAGTGCTCAACTACTGTATACATAGGGATACCACCAGACGCACCTCGGGCTGGTAAATGCTCATTTCTGTGCCATGCAATCTGTATGTCCTTCAATCAACCCGGTGGTCAGCAGATGTGATGCAGTTTCGCAATTTAAGGATTAAAACAGAGTTCCTTGGAGATTTGCAATACTGAATAGCAGTGATGAAGGTGCAAGATTACTGCTGTTAATCATCAAACTTGAAATGACAGAAAGATTTAGAATAGTTGTTCCTAGCCTGTGGGTCACAACTGAAACGGTTGGTCTCTGTTTTCTACAAAGCACATTTATAGGAGTCGTGGTTTGATAACACTAAGCCAAAGGTTCTCAAACGCGGTCCTCAAGGCACCCCAACGGTACAGGTTTTAAGTATATCCATGCTTGGCCACAGGTGATTTAATTAATACTTCAATCAATTTGATTTAACCATCTGGGCTGAGCCATGGATATACTTAAAACGTGGACCGTTAGGGAGCCTTGAGGACCGCGTTTGAGAACCTCTGCACTAAGCACAAACAAAATAGAAAGAAAATATCAGGGCTGGTCATCTCTACGCCAGTACTTTCCATATGCATCCTAATGCATGCCAGTGTGTAACAGAATGAGTAGAAATAGTGAGCTGGCAAAGGGGTAATCGCAGGTTATGCTTCATCAATGTTCCATAAATGTCAGTATTCGCAAAAATGTGCTATAGCGCGTATTTTACCCCATAATGAGGACTGGGGACTCACTTTTTAAGAACAAGAAGGTCCCCGGGGACGCGCTCCGTTGGGATTAACTCTCTGGCGCTTGATTGGTCACTAGCTGACTTTCTGCTCTGACGAAAGCGGGCACGTTGGACATGTGCGTCAGGTGGCTGCTGCTGGGCGGGAAGACGGCGGTGCTGGCCAGAGAGAGTACACGCTCATGCTGAAAGGAGTGAGGGAGCCGCCGACCACGGGAAGCAGCAGCATGGCGCTCCGGAGCCGCGTGCAAGAGCTGGTGGATAACAACGCCATCGTGGCTGGCTGCACTAGTGCACGAGGGGAAGGGTCCGTGACACGAGAGCCGGGTGTCTGTGTCAGAGCCGGAGCTGCCGCCGGGTGACATCACCCGGCAGAGTGATGAAGTTTGCCGGACCCTGCACCGGGGGACAGATCCCTGCACAGAGCTGGCAGAGCAGAGGTAATTGAACTGGGACTGAGGACGCATGAGGATGTAGGTAGGGTGCAGGGACACTACGGAAGGGGTGCGAGTGTGGTGGTGGAGCCAGTCTGTGGGGCCAGGCAGAAACTGAACAGCAGCAGGCCAATGCTCCCTTCACAGTGTCTGTCCCTTCTCCAGCCCAGTGTCTCCCACTATTACTGACCCTGCCAGCAGAGTGTTTCCCCCTTCCCTCCCCAACCAGTCCACTGTGTCATCTCACTGCCCTCCCATCTAGAACCCCCCAATTAGTCCAGACACACTGATCCCCCCCCCCCAACCCAGTGCCACATCTCAGTGCCCCCTTCCCATCCTGCTCAATTCATAGTGTCCCCCCATACAGCCCAGTGTCCCCCACCATCTAATGAACTCCCTCTTCCCTCCCCCAACCAGCCCCCCACCCCCATCTCATTGCCCCTCAGCAAGAACCCTACCAACCAGTCCCATCACAGTGCCCCCTCATTCAGTACAGTGTACACCCTTCTACTGCCTAATGATCCCACATCCCACCACCATATCTCTGCCCCCTTCCCATCCACACCAGAGCTTTACCTGGTGCAATGTGTATAATGTGCTCTGCCTGCCGCAATGTGTAGAAGTACTCTACATGGCGCAAAGTGTAGAACGTGCTCTATCTGGCACAATATGTAGAACGTGCTCTACCTGGCGCAGTGTGTATAGGAGGTTCTACCTGGTACAATGTGTGTAAGCGGCACTACTGTGTGGTGTAATATGAATTGGCACTATTATGTGGCCACTTCCCTTCCCCATGAACCCACACCTCCTGAGGACGCTCAACGCTGCCTCTCATTGAAAAAACAAGTGTGCTTTCTAATCCCGAAATCCCTGGGATTGGAAGCTCCAAGTCCGGGATTGACTCCTGGCCAATTTTAGGCCTAAATCCCGGGATCCCGGCGACCAGGATCCCGGGATTGGCCACCCTAGTTTAAATCAAAAACTAGGCATAACTGGTGCACTAAAGCTAACCTGATTTATGAAGATATGTTTAAACAAAGAAAATAGACCATCTGTAACTAATACAAACGTGTGATAAACTAAGCAATGGGAAAAAATTGGATTTTAATTACCTACTGCTAAATCTTTTTCTCGTAGTCCGTAGAGAATACTGGGGTCCATATTAGTAACATGGGGTATAAGCGGGTCCTCTAGGAGCCATGGGCACTTTAAGAATTTGATAGTGTGGGCTGGCTCCTCCCTCTATGCCCATCCTACCAGACTCAATTTAGAAAATGTGCCCGAAGGAGCCGGTCACGCTTGGGAAGCTCCTGAAGAGTTTTCTGCATTTATTTTCTGTTTTTTATTTTCAGGCAGGTCTGGATGGCACCAGCCTGCCTGCTTCGTGGGACTTAGGGTGGGGAACGGTCCATATTAGTACCATGGGATATAGGCGGGTCCTCTAGGAGCCATGGGCACTTTAAGAATTTGATAGTGTGGGCTGGATCCTCCCTCTATGCCCCTCCAACCAGACTCAATCTAGGAAACTGTGCCCAGGGAGACGGACATACTTTGAGAGAAGGATATAAAAGGATAGTGGTGAGATTCTGAACAAGCACACACAAACTAGAGGAAAACCAAGCTAACCAAACTTTAAATCAGGAACAGCAACCGCTGAACCAACAATACTTAACCAAGTAACAGTGCAGGAAGAAACGAAGCACTGGGCGGGCGCCCAGCATCCTCTACGGACTACGAGAAAAGGATTTACCGGAAATCCTATTTTCTCTTACATCCTAGAGCAGTGGTTCTCAAACTCTGTCCTCAGGACCCCACAAAGTGCATGTATTGCAGGTAACCCAGCAGGTGCACAGGTGTATTAATTACTCACTGACACATTTGAAAAAGTCCACAGGTGGAGCTAATTATGTCACTTGCGATTCTGTGAGGAGACCTGCAAAACATGCACTGTGTGGGGTCCTGAGAACAGAGTTTGAGAACCTGTGTTCTAGAGGATACTGTGGTCCATATTAGTACCATGGGGATGTACCAAAGCTCCCAAACCGGGTGGGAGAGTGCTGAGGTTCCTGCAGAACTGATTGACCAAACTGAAGGTCCTCAGAGGACAAAGTATCGAACTTGTAGAACTTAGCAAACGTGTTCGAACCTGACCAAGTAGCTGCTCGGCAGAGCTATCAAGCTGAGACACCCCGGGCAGCCACCCTGGAAGAACCCAACGACCTAGTAGAGTGGGTCTGTACAGATTTTGGACACGGTAAACTTGCCGTGGAATAAGCATGCTGGATAATCAGCCTGATCCAGCGTGCAATTTTCTGCTTTGAAGCAGGACAACCAATTTTAATGGGATCATAGAGAACAAACAGCGAGTCAGATTTTCTGTGACGAGCTGTCCGCTTCACATAGATCTTCAAAGTCCTCACAACATTCAAGGACTTTGAAGTAGCAGAGGTGTCGGTAACCACCAGAACCACAATAGGTTGGTTGATTTGAAACGCAGACACCACGTTTGGAAGAAATTGCTGAGTTCAACCCTATCTATATGAAAAATCAAATAGGGGCTCTTGTGAAACAACGCCCCCAGCTCCGACACACGCCTCGCAGAAGCCAATGCCAACAGTGTGACGGCCTTCCACGTAAGAAACTCTAAGTCCTGTAAAGGTTCAAACCATTCTGATTGCAGGAACTGCAACATCACGTTAAGATCCCAAGGCACCGTAGGAGGCACAAAGGGCGGTTGGATGTGCAGAAACCCCTTCAAAAATGTCTGAACCTTAGGGAGAGAAGCCAATTGTTTCTGTAAGAAAATGGATAAGGCCAAAATCTGTACTTTTACGGAACCCAAACGTAGACCCACATCCACACCTGACTGCAGAAAAAGGAGAAAACGTCCCAGTTGAAATGCCGTCAAACGTAGCAGTGTTAAGTCTTGATAGACGAAAGGCCCCTGTAGGGGAGAAGGTCCTCGCGAAGAGGAAGAGGCCACGAGTCCTCTAGGAGCATCTCCAGGCCCTTCTTGGCCAGTCCAGAGCAATGAGAATTGCTTGAACCTTTTCCCTTTTTATTCTTTTGAGAAACTGTGGGATCAATGGGAGTGTTGGAAACACGTACACCATCTGGTAGACCCATGGAGTCACCAGAGCGTCTAACGCCACCGCCTGTGGGTCCCTCGACCTGGAATAATACCGCTTAAGCTTCTTGTTGAGATGATAGGCCATCATGTCGATTTGTGGAATTCCCCACCGACATGTCACGCACCCGAACACCTCTGGGTGAAGGCCCCACTCTCCTGTATGGAGGTTGTGTCTGCTGAGGAAGTCTGCTTCCCAGTTATCTACTCCCGGAATGAAAATTGCGGACAACGCCACAGCGTGTCTTTCTGCCCAGAGGAGAATCCTTGTTACCTCTGACATTGCTGCTCTGCTCTTCGTTCCGCCTTGTCGGTTTATGTAAGTTACTGCCGTCACATTGTCTGACTGAACTTGAATGTCTTGATCTTGAAGAAGATGTGATGCCTGTAGAAGGGCGTTGTATATGGCCCTTAGTTCCAGATTGTTGATCGGAAGAATGGCTTCCTGACATGACCATTTTCCTTGGAAGTGTTCCCCTTGGGTGACTGCTCCCCAACCTCTAAGGCTTGCGTCTGTGGTGAGCAGAATCCAATATTGAATCCCGAACATTCGCCCCTCGGTCAGGTGAGAAGTCTGAAGCCACCACAGAAGAGAAATCCTGGCTTTTGGGGACAGACAGATCCTCTGGTGCATGTGTAAATGCGATACGGACCACTTGACCAAGGGATCTAGTTGGAAGGGCCTTGCATGGAACCTTCCGTACTGTAGTGCCTCGTAGGCGGCTACCATCTTCCCCAGAAGGTGAATGCATAGATGCACCGATATCCGGGTTGGTTTCAGAACATCCGCACCATCGACTGGATCACCCATGCCTTTTCCAACGGAAGGAATACCTTCTGTGCCTCCGTATCCAGTATCATCCCCAAGAACGGAAGCCTCCGTATTGGTTCCAGATGAGATTCTGGTAGGTTCAGAATCCACCCGTGATCCTGGAGTAGTCGGGTTGAGACGGCAATGTTGTCCAACAACCTCTCCCTGGATGTTTCTTTTAATCAGCAGATCGTCCAGGTACAGAATTATGTTTGCTCCCTGTTTGCGGAGGAGAAACATCATCTCTGCCATTACCTTGGTGAACACTCTCTGTGCTGTAGAGAGGCAAAAAGGCAGGGCCTGGAACTGGTAGTAACAGTCTGTAAGGCAAACCTTAGATAAGCCTGATGAGGCGGCCAAATCGGAATATGTAGGTAGGCCTCCTTGATATCCAGAGACACCAAGAATTCCCCCTCCTCCAGATCTGAGATCACCGCTCTCAAGAGAGTCAATCTTGAACTTGAACACACGTAAGTACGGGTTCAACGACTTAAGATTTAAAATGGGCTTTACCGAACTGTCCGGTTTCGGTACTACAAACAGGTTGGAATAATAACCCTGGTTTTGCAGCTGAAGTGGAACTGGAACAATGACCTGAGTCCATATCAGTTTCTGAATTGCTCCCTGTAAAGCCATACTTGCTTCTTGAGAAGCTGGTAAGCCTGATTTGAAGAATCTGTGAGGTGGGAGTTCCTAAAACTCCAGTCTGTAGCCCTGGTCTATAAGATCTTTGACCCAGGGATCCTAGCATGACGTTTCCATATGCGACTGAAAATACTTCCAGGCAGTGCGGTCCACCGTCATGCTGAAGGATTAGAGGAAGCAGAACCGGGGTTCTGTTCCTGTGAACCTGCCGTTGCTGGTTTTCTGGGTTTACCTCTATTGCCTTTGAAGGCCATAGCAGAACCTTTGCAATCCTTTTGGACAGCGAAGTTTAAAAACAAAACCAGAGTTAGAGCAGTGTAGGATTTTCTAGCCAGGGGAGCTGCGGAAGGACGGTATGTAGACTTACCCGCCATAGCCTTAGATTATCCACGTATCCAGTTAATCTCCAAAAAGGGCTTTACCTGTGAAAGGTAGGCTTTCCACGCCTTTCCTGGAATCCGCGTCCGCAGTCCACTGGCGTAGCCCCAAGCCCCTGCGTGCTGACACTGCCATGGCAGTGGTGCGTGCATTGAGTACACCAATTTCCTTTATGGCCTCCACCATAAAGTTAGCAGAATCCTGTATATGCTGTAGGAGTAAAATTATCTCCCCCCTGGATAAGGAATCTAACCCATCAATTAGATTACCTGACCATTTTGCAATGGCCCTAGAGATCCATGCACAAGCTATAGTGGATCTCTAGGCCACCCCCGTAGCTGTGTACAGAGATTTGAGAGTGGTCTCAATCTTGCGGTCTGCAGCATCCTTCAAGGAAGCTGTCCCAGCAAGAGGTAAAACTATCTTACGTGACAGCCTAGAAACCGCTACATCAACTATCGGTGGGTTTTCCCATTTTTTCCGCTCATCCTGAAGGAACAGGAAGAATGTGAGTAACCATTTTGGGACCTGAAACTTCTTGTTAGGATTTACCCAAGTTGCTTCAAATAGGGAATTTAATTCCTTGGATGCAGGGAAAGTAACTGAGGATTTCTATTTCACATTAAAATAAGATTCCTCCTCGTCGTCTGACACCTTATCAGGAATGTGCCGGACATCTCTAATAGCTTCTATCAGGGCCTGTATGCCCTATGACAAAGCTGCATCACCCCCTCCCGAGTCCACCTCACCCTCCTCTGGGTCTCATACATTATCATCATCGGTATCAGCCTGCATGATTTGGGCCAGAGTATGCTTCTGTGGACAAATGGTAGCGGTCTGAGATGCTGGAATTACCACTGAATCTCTATTCATGAGGTCATCAACAGATTGCCTTAAGTATCGCCTTCTCATTTTGGGATAATTTATTCAAAATATTTGAAATCATCCCTTTTAGTAAATATAACCATATTGGTTCAGATCCACTAGCCTGGGAATGTGTACTATCCTGAGTACACTGCAGTGATCCCTCAGATTGAGAAAAACACTCTGCTGTGCATGATACACACTCCTTTGACATAGTAAATGTGAAAGAACACCCACACAGGAATATAGGTTAAAAGCAAAGTCCACACAGAGCCCTTCCAGGGGGAGACAGAGTATAATGGAGCCAGCCACACAGCGCCCCTGCAGCTAAAGAACAAGTTTAGGTGGGTTGCAAACTAAGTATCTTTATTAGGGCTTAGTAGACCAAATATTGCTTCCCCCCTGCTTGTGGAGGAGCTGCACTTCCCTGCCAATCTGCCTGTGTATAGCTGCAGGGGGAAAATGGCGCTGGGGAGCTGCTGGATATGCTCATAGTGAAGCCCTGCCCCCTTAATGGCACGCAGTCTTCCCAGATTTTTTTTATACTAGCTGAGGTAAATATTCTGTTCTATAGTGGGTTAAAATAAGAATTTACTTACCGATAATTCTATTTCTCATAGTCCGTAGTGGATGCTGGGGACTCCGAAAGGACCATGGGGAATAGCGGCTCCGCAGGAGACTGGGCACAAAGTAAAAGCTTTAGGACTAGCTGGTGTGCACTGGCTCCTCCCCCTATGACCCTCCTCCAAGCCTCAGTTAGGATACTCTGCCCGGACGAGCGTACACAATAAGGAAGGATTTTGAATCCCGGGTAAGACTCATACCAGCCACACCAATCACACCGTACAACTTGTGATCTGAACCCAGTTAACAGCATGATAACAGAAGGAGCCTCTGAAAAGATGGCTCACAACAACAATAACCCGATTTTTGTAACAATAACTATGTACAAGTAATGCAGACAATCCGCACTTGGGATGGGCGCCCAGCATCCACTACGGACTATGAGAAATAGAATTATCGGTAAGTAAATTCTTATTTTCTCTAACGTCCTAGTGGATGCTGGGGACTCCGAAAGGACCATGGGGATTATACCAAAGCTCCCAAACGGGCGGGAGAGTGCGGATGACTCTGCAGCACCGAATGAGAGAACTCCAGGTCCTCCTCAGCCAGGGTATCAAATTTGTAGAATTTAGCAAACGTGTTTGCCCCTGACCAAGTAGCTGCTCGGCAAAGTTGTAAAGCCGAGACCCCTCGGGCAGCCGCCCAAGATGAGCCCACTTTCCGTGTGGAATGGGCTTTTACAGATTTTGGCTGTGGCAGACCTGCCACAGAATGTGCAAGCTGAATTGTACTACAAATCCAACGAGCAATCGTCTGCTTAGAAGCAGGAGCACCCAGCTTGTTGGGTGCATACAGGATAAACAGCGAGTCAGATTTTCTGACTCCAGCCGTCCTGGAAACATATATTTTCAGGGCCCTGACTACGTCCAGCAACTTGGAATCCTCCAAGTCCCTAGTAGCCGCAGGCACCACAATAGGTTGGTTTAAGTGAAATGCTGAAACCACCTTAGGGAGAAATTGAGGACGAGTCCTCAATTCTGCCCTGTCCGTATGAAAAATTAGGTAAGGGCTTTTATAGGATAAAGCCGCCAATTCTGATACACGCCTGGCTGAAGCCAGGGCTAACAGCATTACCACTTTCCATGTGAGATATTTCAAGTCCACAGTGGTGAGTGGTTCAAACCAATGTGATTTTAGGAATCCCAACACTACATTGAGATCCCAAGGTGCCACTGGAGGCACAAAAGGAGGCTGTATATGCAGTACTCCCTTGACAAACGTCTGAACTTCAGGAACAGAAGCTAGTTCTTTTTGGAAGAATATCGACAGGGCCGAAATTTGAACCTTAATGGACCCTAATTTGAGGCCCATAGACAGTCCTGTTTGCAGGAAATGCAGGAATCGACCCAGTTGAAATTCCTCCGTAGGGGCCTTCCTGGCCTCGCACCACGCAACATATTTTCGCCAAATACGGTGATAATGTTGTACGGTTACATCCTTCCTGGCTTTGATCAGGGTAGGGATGACTTCATCCGGAATGCCTTTTTCCTTCAGGATCCGGCGTTCAACCGCCATGCCGTCAAACGCAGCCGCGGTAAGTCTTGGAACAGACATGGTCCCTGCTGGAGCAGGTCCTGTCTTAGAGGTAGAGGCCACGGGTCTTCCGTGAGCATCTCTTGAATTTCCGGGTACCAAGTCCTTCTTGGCCAATCCGGAGCCACGAGTATAGTCTTTACTCCTCTCCTTCTTATGATTCTCAGTACTTTTGGTATGAGAGGAAGAGGAGGGAACACATACACTGACCGGTACACCCACGGTGTTACCAGAGCGTCCACAGCTATTGCCTGAGGGTCCCTTGACCTGGAGCAATATCTGTCCAGTTTTTTGTTGAGGCGAGACGCCATCATGTCCACCTTTGTTTTTTTCTGCTGAGGAAGTCTGCTTCCCAGTTGTCCACTCCCGGAATGAACACTGCTGACAGTGCTATCACATGATTTTCCGCCCAGCGAAGAATCCTTGCCACTTCCGTCATTGCCCTCCTGCTTCTTGTGCCGCCCTGTCTGTTTACGTGGGCGACTGCCGTGATGTTGTCCGACTGGATCAATACTGGCTGACCCTGAAGCAGAGGCCATGCCTTACTTAGGGCATTGTAAATGGCCCTTAGTTCCAGGATATTTATGTGAAATGACGTTTCCATGCTTGACCACAAGCCCTGGAAATTTTTTCCCTGTGTGACTGCTCCCCAGCCTCTCAGGCTGGCATCCGTGGTCACCAGGACCCAATCCTGAATGCCGAATCTGCGGCCCTCTAGGAGATGAGCACTCTGTAACCACCACAGGAGAGACACCCTTGTCCTTGGAGACAGGGTTATCCGCTGATGCATTTGAAGATGCGATCCGGACCATTTGTCTAGCAGATCCAACTGAAAAGTTCTTGCGTGGAATCTGCCGAATGGAATCGCTTCGTAAGAAGCTACCATCTTTCCCAGGACCCTTGTGCACTGATGCACTGACACCTGGCCTGGTCTTAGGAGTTTCCTGACTAGGTCGGATAACTCCCTGGCTTTCTCTTCCGGGAGAAACACCTTTTTCTGTACTGTGTCCAGAATCATCCCTAGGAACAGCAGACGTGTCGTCGGAATCAGCTGCGATTTTGGAATATTTAGAATCCATCCGTGCTGTCGTAGTACTATTTGAGATAGTGCTACTCCGACCTCTAACTGTTCTCTGGACCGTGCCCTTATCAGGAGATCGTCCAAGTAAGGGATAATTAAGACGCCTTTTCTTCGAAGAAGAATCATCATTTCGGCCATTACCTTGGTAAAGACCCGGGGTGCCGTGGACAATCCAAACGGCAGCGTCTGAAACTGATAGTGACAGTTCTGTACCACAAACCTGAGGTACCCTTGGTGAGAAGGGCAAATTGGGACATGGAGGTAAGCATCCTTGATGTCCAGAGACACCATGTAGTCCCCTTCTTCCAGGTTCGCTATTACTGGTCTGAGTGACTCCATCTTGAACTTGAACCTTTTTATGTAAGTGTTCAAGGCTTTCAGATTTAAAATGGGTCTCACCGAGCCGTCCGGCTTCGGTACCACAAACAGCGTGGAGTAATACCCCTTTCCCTGTTGTAGGATTATCACTTGCTGGGAATACAGCTTGTGAATGGCTTCCAATACCGCCTCCCTGTCGGGGGTAGACGTTGGTAAAGCAGACTTCAGGAACCGGCGAGGGGGAGACGTCTCGAATTCCAATTTGTACCCCTGAGATACTACCTGCAGGATCCAGGGGTCCACTTGCGAGTGAGCCCACTGCGCGCTGAAATTCTTGAGACGGGCCCCCACCGTGCCTGAGACCGCTTGTAAGGCCCCAGCATCATGCTGAGGACTTGGCAGAAGCGGGGGAGGGCTTCTGTTCGTGGGAAGAAGCTGTCTGTTGCAGTCTTTTTCCCCTTCCTCTGCCCCGGGGCAGATATGAGTGGCCTTTTGCCCGCTTGCCCTTATGGGGACGAAAGGACTGAGCCTGAAAAGACGGTATCTTTTTCTGCTGCGAGGTGACTTGGGGTAAAAAGGTGGATTTCCCAGCCGTTGCCGTGGCCACCAGGTCCGATAGACCGCCCCCAAATAACTCCTCCCCTTTATACGGCAATACTTCCATATGCCGTTTGGAATCCGCATCCCCTGACCACTGTCGCGTCCATAATACTTTTCTGGCAGAAATGGACATCGCACTTACTCTTGATGCCAGAGTGCAAATGTCTCTCTGTGCATCTCGCATATATAGGAATGCATCCTTTAAATCAGGCATGTCCAAACTGCGGCCCTCCAGCTGTTGTGAAACTACATATCCCAGCATGCCCTGACACAGCTTTTCTGTCAGAGAATGCTAAAGTTGTGTCAGGGCATGCTGGGATGTGTAGTTTCTCAACAGCTGGAGGGCCGCAGTTTGGACATGCCTGCTTTAAATGCTCTATAGTCAATAATATATTGTCCCTGTCCAGGGTATCAATATTTTCAGTCAGGGAATCCGACCAAGCCACCCCAGCACTGCACATCCAGGCTGAGGCGATTGCTGGTCGCAGTATAACACCAGTATGAGTGTATATACTTTTAAGGATATTTTCCAGCCTCCTATCTGCTGGCTCCTTAAGGGCGGCCGTTTCTGGAGACGGTAACGCCACTTGTTTTGATAAGCGTGTGAGCGCCTTATCCACCCTAGGGGGTGTTTCCCAACGAGCCCTAACCTCTGGTGGGAAGGGATATAGTGGCAATAATTTTTTAGAAATTAGCAGTTTTTTGTCGGGGGTAACCCACGCTTCATCACACACTTCATTCAATTCATCTGATTCAGGAAAAACTACGGGTAGTTTTTTCACACCCCACATAATACCCCTTTTTGTGGTACTTGCAGTATCAGAGATGTGCAAAACCTCCTTCATTGCCGTGATCATGTAACGTGTGGCCCTACTGGAAAATACGTTTGTTTCTTCACCGTCGACACTGGAGTCAGTGTCTGTGTCTGGGTCCGTGTCGACCCACTGAGGTAACGGGCGTTTAATAGCCCCTGACGGTGTTTGAGACGCCTGGACAGGCACTAACTGAGCTGCCGGCTGTCTCATGTCGTCAACAGTTTTCTGTAACGTGCCGACACTGTCACGTAATTCCTTAATTACGGCCATCCATTCAGGTGTCGACTCCCTAGGGGGTGACATCACCATTATAGGCAATTGCTCCGCCTCCACATCATTTTCCTCCTCATACATGTCGACACACACGTACCGACACCCAGCACACACACAAGGAATGCTCTGATAGAGGACAGGACCCCTTGGGGAGACAGAGGGAGAGTTTGCCAGCACACACCAGAGCGCTATATATGTATAGGGACAACCTTACAATAAGTGTCTATCCCTTATAGCTGCTTATATCTGTTATTTTGCCAAATAAGTGCCCCCCTCTCTTTTTTACCCTGTTTCTGTAGTTGCAGGATGCAGGGGAGATTCTGGGAGCCTTCCTTCCAGCGGAGCTGTGTGGGAAAAATGGCGCTGTGTGCTGAGGAGATAGGCCCCGCCCCCTTCACGGCGGGCTCTTCTCCCGCTTTTTTCTGGAAAACTGGCAGGGGTTAAATACATCCATATAGCCCAGGAGCTATATGTGATGTATTTTTTGCCAAATAAGGTAAATTCATTGCTTCCCAGGGCGCCCCCCCCCAGCGCCCTGCACCCTCAGTGACCGAAGTGTGCTGAGAGCAATGGCGCACAGCTGCAGTGCTGTGCGCTACCTTATGAAGACAGGAAAGTCTTCTGCCGCCGATTTATGGACCTCTTCTTGCTTCAGCATCTGTAAGGGGGCCGGCGGCGCGGCTCCGGGACCCATCAATGGCTGGGCCTGTGATCGTCCCTCTGGAGCTAATGTCCAGTAGCCTAAGAAGCCCAATCCACTCTGCACGCAGGTGAGTTCGCTTCTTCTCCCCTTAGTCCCTCGATGCAGTGAGCCTGTTGCCAGCAGGTCTCACTGAAAATAAAAAACCTATTTAAACTTTTACTCTAAGCAGCTCAGGAGAGCCACCTAGATTGCACCCTTCTCGTTCGGGCACAAAATCTTAACTGAGGTTTGGAGGAGGGTCATAGGGGGAGGAGCCAGTGCACACCAGCTAGTCCTAAAGCTTTTACTTTGTGCCCAGTCTCCTGCGGAGCCGCTATTCCCCATGGTCCTTTCGGAGTCCCCAGCATCCACTAGGACGTTAGAGAAAACCCCTGTAAGTGTACTGCCAATGTGGGTATCATTAGTGACTTCAGCTCGCCCCTCACAGCGGACACACAGTGTATCTGAAGCCTGAAGTGCAGCCTGCATGTCAGCGCTGCGCTCCTACCCTTGTGCCGCCATAACAGCCGGCGACCGGCTAATGAGGATGCCGGCCACCTACTCACCACTCTTCCGACTTCTGGCTCTGTTAGGGAAGGCGGCGTGCTGCGGGTCTGTACGCTCACCGTGGTGGGGCTTGCGAATAGGACCCTCAGGAGCTCAGTGTCCTGTCAGCGGGGAACAGGACCATTAACCCTAGGGAGGTTGGGCCGTTCCCCACCCTAAGTCCCACGAAGCAGGCAGGCTGGTGCCATCCAGACCTGCCTGAAAATAGAAAACAGAAAATAAATGCAGAAAACTCTTCAGGAGCTTCCCAAGCGTGACCAGCTCCTTCGGGCACATTTTCTAAATGGAGTCTGGTAGGAGGGGCATAGAGGGAAGAGCCAGCCCACACTATCAAATTCTTAAAGTGCCCATGGCTCCCATGGTACTACCAGTATCCTCTAGGACGTAAGAGAAAAAACTAATGGTGTCTCACAACCACTGTAAATACTTCATGTGGGCTCCAAGCTAAAATAAATCAACACCCAATGGATTAGAAGCTTATCCATGTAAAGTAAAAATAACCAGTAAAATGAAATGATGCAAAAACTACTCTTTTTTATAATTTATAGTGTAGAGAATACTTAATTTTACTCATAAGAAAATATGTTGCATAATTAAGTTACACATAAAAAAATAAGATTTTACTCACCGGTAAATCTATTTCTCGTAGTCCGTAGTGGATGCTGGGAACTCCGAAAGGACCATGGGGAATAGCGGGCTCCGAAGGAGGCTGGGCACTCTAGAAAGATTTATGACTACCTGGTGTGCACTGGCTCCTCCCACTATGACCCTCCTCCAAGCCTCAGTTAGGACACTGTGCCCGGACGAGCTGACATAATAAGGAAGGATTTTGAATCCCGGGTAAGACTCATACTAGCCACACCAATCACACCGTACAACTCGTGATACTATATCCAGTTTGACAGTATGAAAACAACTGAGCCTCTCAACAGATGGCTCAACAATAACCCTTTAGTTAGCAATAACTATTTACAAGTATTGCAGACAATCCGCACTTGGGATGGGCGCCCAGCATCCACTACGGACTACGAGAAATAGATTTACCGGTGAGTAAAATCTTATTTTCTCTGACGTCCTAGTGGATGCTGGGAACTCCGAAAGGACCATGGGGATTATACCAAAGCTCCCAAACGGGCGGGAGAGTGCGGATGACTCTGCAGCACCGAATGAGAGAACTCAAGGTCCTCCTCAGCCAGGGTATCAAATTTGTAGAATTTTGCAAACGTGTTTGCCCCTGACCAAGTAACAGCTCGGCAAAGTTGTAAAGCCGATACCCCTCGGGCAGCCGCCCAAGATGAGCCCACCTTCCCTGTGGAATGGGCTTTCACTGATTTAGGATGCGGCAGTCCAGCCGCAGAATGTGCCTGCTGAATCGTGTCACAGATCCAGCGAGCGATAGTCTGCTTAGAAGCAGGAGCACCCAGCCTGTTGGGTGCATACAGGATAAATAGCGAGTCAATTTTCTTGACTCTAGCCGTCCTGGAAACATAATTTTTCAAGGCCCTGACTACGTCCAGTAACTTGGAATCCTCCAAGTCCCTAGTAGCCGCAGGCACCACAATAGGTTGGTTCAAGTGAAAAACTGATACCACCTTAGGGAGAAACTGGGGACGAGTCCTCAATTCTGCCCTATCCATATGGAAAATCAGATAAGGACTTTTATATGACAAAGCCGCCAATTCTGATACACGCCTGGCCGAAACCAAGGCTAATAACATGACCACTTTCCGCGTGAGATATTTTAGATCCACGGTTTTTAGTGGTTCAAACCAATGTGATTTTAAGAAACTCAACACCACGTTGAGATCCCAAGGTGCCACTGGAGGCACAACCGGGGGCTGAATATGCAGCACTCCTTTTACAATGTCTGAACTTCAGGTACTGAAGCTAATTCTTTCTGGAAGAAAATCGACAGAGCCGAGATCTGTATCTTAATGGAGCCTAATTTTAGGCCCATAGACACTCCTGCTTGTAGGAAATGCAGAAATCGACCTAGTTGAAATTCCTCTGTTGGGGCCTTTTGTGGCCTCACACCAAGCAACATATTTCCGCCATATGCGGTGATAATGTTTTGCAGTTACATCTTTCCTGGCTTGAATCAGCGTAGGAATGACTTCCTCCGGAATGCCCTTTTCCTTTAGGATCCGGCGTTCAACTGCCATGCCATCAAAACGTAGCCGCGGTAAGTCTTGGAACAGACAGGGCCCCTGCTGCAGCAGGTCCTGTCTGAGCGGCAGAGGCCATGGGTCCTCTGATATAATTTCTTGAAGTTCTGGGTACCAGGCTCTTCTTGGCCAATCCGGAACCACGAGTATCGTTCTTACTCCTCGCCTTCTTATTATTCTCAGTACCTTTGGTATGAGAGGCAGAGGGGGGAACACATAAACCGACTGGTACACCCACGGTGTTACCAGAGCGTCCACAGCTATCGCCTGAAGGTCCCTTGACCTGGCGCAATATCTTTTATAGCTTTTTGTTGAGGCGGGACGCCTTCATGTCCACCTGTGGCCTTTCCCAATGGTGTACAATCCTTTGGAAGACTTCTGGATGAAGTCCCCACTCTCTCGGGTGGAAGTCGTGTCTGCTGAGAAGATCTGCTTCCCAGTTGTCCACTCCGGGAATGCACACTGCTGACAGTGCTAACACATGATTTTCCGCCCATCGGAGAATCCTTGTGGCTTCTGCCATCGCCATCCTGCTTCTTGTGCCGCCCTGTTGGTTTACATGGGCGACTGCCGTGATGTTGTCTGATTGGATCAGGACCGGCCGGTTTTGAAGCAGAGGCCTTGGCTGACTCAGGGCATTGTAAATGGCCCTCAGTTCCAGAATATTTATGTAGGGAAATCACCTGACTTGACCAAAGTCCCTGGAAGCTTCTTCCCTGTGTGATTGCCCCCCAGCCTCAAAGGCTGGCATCCATGGTCACTAGGACCTAGTCCTGTATGTCGAACCTGCGGCCCTCTTGAAGATGGGCACTCTGCAGCCACTACAGTAGAGATACCCTGGTCCTTGGAGACAGGGTTATCAGCCGATGCATCTGAAGATGTGATCCGTACCACTTGTCTAACAGGTCCCCCTGAAAAGTTCTTGCATGGAACCTGCCGAATGGGATTGCTTCGTAGGAAGCTATCATTTTTCCCAGGACTCGCGTGCAATGATGCACCGATAACTGTTTTGGCTTCAGGAGGTCTCTGACTAGAGATGACAGCTCCTTGGCTTTCTCCTTCGGGAGAAACACTTATTTCTGGTCTGTGTCCAGAACCATCCCCAGGAACAGTAGACGTGTCGTAGGAAACAGCTGTGTCTTTGGGCTGTTTAGAATCCAACCGTGCTGTTGTAGCACTTTCCAAAATAGTGCTACCCCGACTAGCAACTGCTCCTTGGACCTCGCCCTTATAAGGAGATTGTCCAAGTACGGGATCATTAAAAACTCCCCTTTTTCGAAGGAGTATCATCATTCCGGCCATTACCTTGGTAACACCCTCGGTGCCATGTACAGTCCAAACGGCAGAGTCTGGACTTGGTAATGGGAATCCTGTACCACAAATCTGAGGTACTCCTGGCGAGGATAGTAAATGGGGACATGCAGGTAAGCATCCTTGATGTCCCGGGATACCATGTAATCCCCCTCGTCCAGGCTTGCAATAACCGCCCTGAGCGATTCCATCTTGAACTTGAATTTTTTTTTTTTTTTTTATGTATGTGTTCAAGGATTTTAAATATAAAAAAGGGTCACACCGAACCATGCGGTTTCGGTACCCCAAACCGTGTGGAATAGTAACCCCGTCCTTGTTGAAGTAGGGGCACCTTAAGTATTACCTGATGGGAATACAGCTTATTAATTGCCTCTAGCACAGCCTCCCTGCCTGAGGGAGTTGTCGGCAAGGCATATTTGAGGAAACGGCGAGGGGAAGACATCTCGAATTCCAGCTTGTACCCCTGAAATACTACTTGAATGAAACAGGGATCCACCTGTGAGCGAGCCCACTGATCGCTGAAATTTTTGAGACGGCCCCCCACCGTACCTGGCTACACCTGTGGAGCCCCCGCGTCATGCTGTGGACTCAGAGGAAGCGAGAGAAGAATTATGATTCTGGGAACAGGCTGACTGGTGCAGCTTTTTCCCTCTTCCCTTGTCTCTGTACAGAAAGGAAGCGCCTTTGACCCGCTTGCTTTTCTGAAGCCGAAAGGACTGTACCTGATAATACAGTGCTTTCTTAGTCTGTGAGGAAAACTGAGGTAAAAATATTTCTTCCCAGCTGTTGCTGCGGATACGAGGTCCCAGAGACCATCCCCAAATAATTCCTCACCCTTATAAGGCAGAATCTCTATGCGCCTTTTAAAGTCAGCATCACCTGTCCAGTGATAGGTCTCTAATACCCTCCTGACAGAATGGACATTACATTCATTTTGGATGCCAGCCGGCAAAAATAGGATTTTGGTACTTACCAGGTAAATCCTTTTCTTTGAATCCATAGGGGGCACTGGAGTACTCTTGGGATATGGACGGGCTTCCGTAGGAAACAGCACTGAATATTTAAATTAGTAACACTCCACCCCTCCATATCCCTGAGCACTTACTCAGTGTTTTTTACTGAGCCGAACAGGAATTAAGAGAGGTTAATAATGGAGTATTACATATAACATAACTGACAATAACGAAGTTAACACATAACGTTACTGACAACTAACAGTTGACACCCTAACCAGCACTTGTAACTTGAACCAGTCGGTGAAAGTGTGTTACCATAAGATCCTCAGAACTAACCACAAGTAGGTAAAACTGCTCTGGGTGGGCGTCCAGTGCCCCCTATGGATTCAAAGAAAAGGATTTACCTGGTAAGTACCAAAATCCTATTTTCTTTTTCATCCACTAGGGGTCACTGGAGTACTCTTGGGACGTACCAAAGCTTCCCCCGTGGGCGGGAGAGCTGTTTGGCACTTGTAACACTAGGCGGCCAAAGCTAGATGCTGATGCCGCAAAAGTATCAAACTTGTAAAAGCGCACAAACGTGTGCACTGAAGACCATGTAGCCGCCCGGCAAAGCTGTGTCGCAGAAGCCCCACGACCAGCTGCCCATGAAGTTCCCACAGAACGTGTGGAATGAGCGGTTACTGACGTAGGCGGTTGTAACCTAGCATGAAGGTATGCCTGGCGTATGGTCAGTTTTATCCATCTGGATAAAGTTTGTTTAGATGCTGGCCAACCCATCTTGGCAGCATCATAGAGAACAAATAACGTATCCGTCTTACGAACTGAAGACGTTCGGGATACATAAACGCGTAATGCGCGAACCACATCCAGAGTTCCAGAATGTGCTGTCAACACAGGAACTACTATTGGTTGATTGATGTGAAAAGATGACACTACCTTTGGTAAGAAGGCGGGATTCGTCCGAAGTTCCGCTCTGTCATCATGAAACACCAAATACGGTGGCTTGCATGACAAGGCACCCAAATCTGAAACACGCCTTGCCGAAGCTAAGGCTAAGAGAAAAATTGTTTTCCAAGTGAGAAACTTTATATCCACTTGTTGTAAGGGTTCAAAATATGAAGACTGTAAGAACTCCAAAACCAGATTCAAGTCCCATGGCGCTGTAGGTGGAATGAATGGAGGCTGTACCCTGAGTACACCTTGTAGAAAAGTGCGTATAGACGGCAATAGAGCCAATCGTCTTTGAAAGTAAATTGACAAAGCAGATACCTGCACCTTTAGTGTAGATAAACGCAATCCTCCATCTAACCCTGTTTGTAGAAACAACAAAAGGCGGCATAACTTGAAAGCTGATGTCGGAAATTTCCGAGCTTCACACCAACCTATATAGGCACGCCATATTCTGTAATAATGAGCTGCCGTAACCGGCTTCCTAGCTCGTAACATGGTTGGTATAACTGAATCTGGAATGCCCTCTCTTTTTAAGAGGGCGGTCTCAACAGCCACCCCGTCAAACGCAGCCGCGCTAAATCGGGGTAAAGAAACGGACCCTGTTGTAACAGGTCTGGACGTATCGGGAGCGGCCACGGATCGTCTGCGAGTAATCCTCGAAGATCCGAGAACCAAGCTCTCCGAGGCCAATGCGGCGCCACTAGTATGACTGTGAGCGACTCTCTTTTGATCCGTTTTAGCACCAGAGGGAGCAGCGGAAACGGTGGAAACAGATACACAAGACTGTACGGCCACGCGACAGTGAGAGCATCCACCGCGACTGCCTTTGGATCTCTTGTTCTGGACACATACTGGAGCGTTTGATGATTGTGTCGAGATGCCATCAGGTCCACCTGAGGATAACCCCATCGCTGAACCAACATGTGAAACACTTCTGGATTTAATGACCCTTCGCCTGGGTGAAAATCCCGACGACTGAGATAATCCGCTTCCCAGTTGTCCACTCCCGGAATGAACACGGCCGACAATATCACCTGGTGGCATTCCGCCCAATTGAGGATTCGAGCTACTTCCCGCATTGCCATGCTGCTTCTCGTTCCTCCTTGTTTGTTGATGTATGCGACCGCCGTCGCACTGTCCGATTGCACTTGGACAGGCTGAGAGCGAATCATATGCACTGCTTGTCGTAGCGAATTGAAAATTGCGCGGAGTTCTAGAACATTTATCGACAGCAATTTCTCGTGATCCGCCCAGAGACCCTGGAGCTGACAATTTTGAATTACCGCTCCCCAACCTCTGAGACTGGCGTCCGTAGTTAGAATTATCCAATTGCAAACTCCGAACCGTCTTCCTGCGGTTAAATTGTGTTCCTTGAGCCACCATAGCAGAGAAACTCTTGCTATTGGTGACAACCTCACTCTGTGGTGAATCTGCAGATGCGAGCCCGACCACTGGGCAAGCACGTTCAGCTGAAATGGACGAGAGTGAAATCTCCCGAACTGAAGCGCCTCGAAAGCTGCCACCATTGTGCCTAACAGGCGAATGCACAAGTGTACCGACACTGTGCGTGGTTTGAGTACTAATTGTACTAGATGGCGTAGCATTTGTACTTTTTGTTGTGGTAGGTAAATCCTTTGATTGACCGTATCGAGAATCATACCTAGGAACTGAAGGCGTTGAGACGGAATCAGATGTGATTTCTTGAAATTTACAATCCAACCGTGGTGAACCAGTACATTGTAAGTTAGCAGCGCATGTTGGGTAAGTATCTGTTGAGACGGAGCTTTGATGAGCAGATCGTCTAAATACGGAACTATTGTCACTCCCAGGGATCTGAGGTGAGCTATCATCACCGACATTACTTTGGTGAATACCCGAGGCGCTGATGACAGGCCAAACGGCAGAGCCTGAAACTGGTAATGGTTCTGGCGTATTGCAAATCGTAAGAATTTCTGATGAGGCTGCCAAATTGGAATGTGTAAGTACGCATCCTTGAGGTCTAGCGCAATCATAAATTCCTTGGTCTCTAACCCCGCAATCACCGAACGTAGAGACTCCATTTTGAATCTGTAGTAAGTTACGTACTGATTGAGGCCCTTTAAGTTCAATATTGGTCTGACTGAGCCATCCGGCTTCGGGACCACAAATAGACTTGAATAATAACCCTGACCCTGTTGGTGTACAGGGACCGGAATCAACACTGCCGAATCCAGTAAGGACTGAATGGCAATTTGCAAAACTGTCCTCTTGTCGTCCGACAGAGGCAAGCCTGTCTTGAAAAACCGCAGAGGCGGCAGACAGTCGAACTCTATTTTGTAACCTTTTAACACTAAATTGCGAATCCAGCCCTCCGCGGATGTGTGGAACCACGCCCCCTGGAACGTCTGAAGGCGTGCTCCCACAATTGGAGAACCGAGATGGGCTGGTAACCCGTCATGCCACTGGCTTGTCGGTAACCTTAGCGTCTTGGCGAGTTGTGTTGGTTTGATGGAAACCACGTCCTCGACCACGTCTAGCAGGCGTGGCTGATCCTCTGCCACGTCCTCGAAAGGGCTGAGGTCTAAAGGATCTGAACGAAGGTCCAGCGTACCTTCTTCTTGGCGCAGGTGGAGGCAATGGTAAGAACACAGACTTACCTTCCGTAGCCTCCTTAATCCATGCGTCCAATTCTGGCCCAAACAACTTCTTGCCATCGTAAGGCAACGCCTCTATACTTCGTTTGACCTCTGCCTCCGCCTGATAAGTACGCAGGTAGAGTGCTCTTCGTGCCGTAACTAGCGAAGATGAAATACGAGAAGTGAGCTGACAGACGTCAGTGGACGCTGTACAGAGATACTCTACAGCCTCAATCATTTGATTTACCTGAATTATCTGGTTTTCGTCCTGTAAAACAGATTTGAGTTCTGTAAGCCATATTATGAGCGCCTTAGTTACCCAAATGCCAACCAATCCAGGTCTTAGCATCACACCTGCTGCTACATACATGCTTTTTAGCATAGTTTCTATCTTGCGATCTGAAGGATCTTTAAGCGTAGTAGCTGCTGGCACTGGTATGGTTAATTTCTTGGTAAGCTTTGACACTGAAGAATCAACTATTGGTGGATTCTCCCATGTACACGTTACCGAGTCTGGAAAAGGATAACTAGACTTAAATCTGCGAGGTATAGAAAACCGTTTATCTGGATTCTGTCTTGTTTCTACTAACATCTGATTTAGAGAATCCGACACAGGAAAACTTACTGGCGTCTTCCGTCGTTTAGTAAATACGACCTGATCATTGGTGAGAGGCTGTTCAGCTTCAGGAAACCTTAGCGACTGCCGTACCGCTCTGATGAGATCATCAATGCCGGAACTGTTAACATCCTCGCCATCTGACTCCACTTCGCCCTCCTCACCCTCATCGTGTTCCGTGAGGTCTGGGATGGAATCGTCAGAATGCAACATAGCAGACACTGGAAAATCATAAGACATATGAAAATTATCCCGTTTGCCCAAAATGGATTTGGACCGTACGCAAGGCTGAGACGCCTCCGGTAGTTCTGGCGGTCTCACCCTAGACTCAGATCTTAACGTTTCTCGTTCCAGACGAGCCGCGGTCATTTCTGTCTGAAATCTCTCCAGTACATTTACTAACATACCCCACGGAGGGTCCGGTGAGGAAATTGGTTGTAAAACAGGAGGCGAAATGGTATTCTGAACGGAATCCACAAAACATACTTTACATGTGGCAGATCCATCCGGTAACACACTGCCACATACTTTGCAAATATGCTTTTTAGTTTTTGCTGGTGCCTTACTCATTATGGCGACAGACAATACAATACACAAAAAACAGACACTTGCACGACTCAGTAAAATAGCAGTAAGGTGTCTCTGTATATAAATCTGGCCAAGTGCAGTACACGTGGCCAGTACTATGAAATTTGATCCCAAATTCCCACTAACACCCCTGTGCCTCCGGTGGTGTAGAGATGTAAGACAGGAATCTTCTGGAATCACAGAGGAAGATACAGGAAGCATGTTAAAAATGGCTGCCATGTTATACTTATACATATAATCACAGTGCTGGTTACATTCACTGATTATACTGTAACAATTCCCCTGCTGCTGCAATATTTCTCTGCTTTATTATTATTGTCCCCCATGTAAAGGCTGCCTGCTCTTTTAGCTTATTACAGCGGCAGCGCAGCGTGTGGGCCCCCAGCGGGTATCGTAGAGCGCTATGTGCCTCGTGTTTCCCAGCGGTGGGCTCCTGTATAATAGCTGGCGGTCAGCTAATCAAGCTAGCGCTGCGGCGGGCGGCGGCCTGTGAGAGTCGATCAGAGGTGCCTGCACGGAGGTCTGTGGCCGAACGTGCGGGCGCCTGAGCGGGGAGAGCCGCGGTGCCTGCACGGAGGTCTGTGGCCGAACGTGCGGGCGCCTGAGCGGGGAGAGCCGCGGTGCCTGCACGGAGGTCTGTGGCCGAACGTGCGGGCGCCTGAGCGGGGAGAGCCGCGGTGCCTGCACGGAGGTCTGTCATCAAACACTATGTCCCCACACGTCGGGGCGGCAGCGGGAGCTGACCGCCCCGTTTCACATACCTTACTCCTGCAGACGTGCGGAGGCTCCGACGGGGCTTTTCAGTAAGCGCCGGCCAGCCAGTGCAGGAGGATGTGAGGGCTGTGAGGGAGCTCTTTCAGAGAGGCCCGACACGCCCGTGCTGCTATCAGCAGCTGCACTATCCCTGACCCTGCCTTTTGGAAGGGGGAAAGGGATGTGTACAAATAGTAGAAAAAATAAAAATAAAAATAAAAGTTTCTTCAACAAAACCGTGACTTCAGGTATTAAGCTGCTACCACGGTCAGCACAGAAAAAACACTGGGTAAGTGCTCAGGGATATGGAGGGGTGGAGTGTTACTAATTTAAATATTCAGTGCTGTTTCCTACGGAAGCCCGTCCATATCCCAAGAGTACTCCAGTGACCCCTAGTGGATGAAAAAGAAATATCCCTCTGTGCATCCCTCATATATAAGACGACGTCTTTAATATGTTCTCATGTTAGCAAACTAGTATGTTTGACAGGGTCACCGACCACGCTGCAGCAGCACGCTCTGCAGGTTTCAGTCTAGTACCTGAGTGTGTAAATACAGACTTCAGGATAGCCTCCTGCTTTTTATCAACAGGTACCTTCAAAGTGGCCGTTCCTAAAACGGCAGTGCCACCTATTTTGACAATCGTGTGAGTGCCTTATCCACCCTAGGGGATATCTCCCAGCGTAACTTATCCTCTGGCGGGAAAAGGTACGCCATCAGTAACTTTTTAGAAATTACCAGTTTCTTATCAGGGGGAACCCACGCTTTTCACACACTTCATTCATTCATCTGATGGGGGAACAAAACACTGCCTGCTTTTTCTCCCCAAACATAAAAACCCATTTTTAGAGGTTAATGTCAGAAATATGTAACACATTTTTTATTGCCGGGATCAAGTCACGGATGTTCCTAGTGGATTGTGTATATGTCTCAACCTTGTCGACACTGGAGTCAGACTCCGTGTCGACATCTGTGTCTGCCATCTGAATGAGCGGGCGTTTTTGAGCCCCTGATGGCCTTTGAGACGCCTGGGCAGGCGCGGGCTGAGAAGCCGGCTGTCCCACAGCTGTTACGTCATCCACCCTTTTATGTAAGGAGTTGACACTGTCGGTTAATACCTTTCACCTAACCATCCACTCTGGTGTCGGCCCCACAGGGGGCGACATCACATTTATCGGCATCTGCTCCGTCACTATATAAGCCTCCTCCTCAAACATGTCGACACAGCCGTACCGACACACCGCACAAACACAGGGAATGCTCTGACTGAGGACAGGACCCCACAAAGCCCTTTGGGGAGACAGAGAGAGAGTATGCCAGCACACACCAGAGCGTCATATAATGTGGGGATTAACACTATAACTGAGTGAATTTTCCCCCATAGCTGCTTGTATATACAATATTGCGCCTAAATTTAGTGCCCCCCTCTCTTTTTAACCCTTTGAGCCTGAAAACTACAGGGGAGAGCCTGGGGAGCTTTCTTCCAGCTGCACTGTGAAGAGAAAATGGCGCCAGTGTGTTTGAGGGAGATAGCTCCGCCCCTTTTCCACGGCCTATTCTCCCGCTTTTTTCTGGATTCTGGCAGGGGTATTTACCACATATATAGCCTCTGGGGCTATATATTGTGGTATTTTTGCCAGCCAAGGTGTTTTTATTGCTGCTCAGGGCGCCCCCCCCCCCAAGCGCCCTGCACCCTCAGTGACCGGAGTGTGAAGTGTGTATGAGGAGCAATGGCGCACAGCTGCAGTGCTGTGCGCTACCTTGGTGAAGACTGATGTCTTCTGCCACCGATTTTCCGGACCTCTTCTTGCTTCTGGCTCTGTAAGGGGGACGGCGGCGCGGCTCCGGGACCGAACACCAAGGACTGGGCCTGCGGTCGATCCCTCTGGAGCTAATGGTGTCCAGTAGCCTAAGAAGCCCAATCCGGCTGCAAGCAGGCGAGTTCGCTTCTTCTCCCCTTAGTCCCTCGCTGCAGTGAGCCTGTTGCCAGCAGGTCTCACTGAAAATAAAAAACCTAATTCTATACTTTCTTTCTAGAGGCTCAGGAGAGCCCCTAGTGTGCATCCAACCTCGGCCGGGCACAAGATCTAACTGAGGCTTGGAGGAGGGTCATAGTGGGAGGAGCCAGTGCACACCAGGTAGTCATAAATCTTTCTAGAGTGCCCAGCCTCCTTCGGAGCCCGCTATTCCCCATGGTCCTTTCGGAGTTCCCAGCATCCACTAGGACGTCAGAGAAATAAATATTTAAGTTTAATGAGCGCCAAACACCGAAAATCATTTTGGCTACACAGAATCTCTTTCCTTTATAAACTATAGTGTCATTTTCCATTTTAAATATAGTGAAGTGGGTCAAAGTCAGCTCCTAGGACAGCAACCTTAGAATATATAAATATAATTGCCAGATAAGGATGTGTGCCGACATCTGTACTAATTGTTTTAAGATTTTTCAATTACATTTCCAGCACTCCATGTACCAAGGATGTGCTGGTTTTATTTCTATTCTGCTGTACAAGCAAATAACACAAAGCTAAACGAGTAAAAGACGGTAAAACTTCTGACGTCCTGTCGTGTCCCTAACCAAAATCTGATAATACTACGTATTGGATATCAGGAAGGACGTATGACAATGATCAAGACACACAGTGATGCATATTAATAATACAAGCACGATGGACCAACGAGTAAATGTGCTCGAGGGAAGACCAACTGAATCTCGAGGAAAGGAATCATCTGCAGAATCTATTTTTTCTTTTCTGGCCACACATCCTAATAAAATGTCTGAAACTGGATACCTTGACGCCCGCCCAGCGGCTCTCGTCCTCTGGAAGAGCTTTTCACTGAATGAAGTTCTATAATTTAATGGCCTCCGTCTGTAGACATGATTCAAGCATACCAACCAAACCCAAGGATGAAAGAAAGAGGTAGGAGATAGACCGGAAAGCGAAGAGTTGTTAGTTCGGTGAGAAAGGAAAGAGAAGAGACAGAGTATAAATAAGACAAACAAGTTAAAGAGTTAATTTCTATCTACAGAGTTACAGCACTCCATGCATAGTGCAATGGACACATGCTCATGATAATAGAGTACAAAGGCAGAAGTGTATCAGTAATCTGCAGTTAGTGAGATAAAAGAATAAATATACAATAAAGGTCAACCGCTATTCCTTAGATACCAGATAGATCTGTGTGACAGGTGTGTAAGAAGAATGCTTAAACTCATTTGCATTAGATATTCGCTTAGTTACCAGAGGAATTTTAAATCAACACAGAAACTGTTTAAAGCCACAAAGCTAAACTGCCTGAAATACATTTAATACAGGGGTACGCAGTCACTTTTTATCGACCCGGGCAATGCTGAACTATGAATACTGATGCCAGTATCAGTATGCCTCTCCACTTCACTCAAACTGCCCTCACAAAAGTTTGCAACGACCTCTATGCTGCCAAATCTAAGGGCCACCACTTTCTGCTTATTCTTCTTGACCATTCTGCTGCTTTTGACACTGTGGACCAACCTCTACTTCTGCAAACCCTTCATTCCATTGGTCTGCGTAATACTGCCCTCTCCTGGCTGTCCTCCTACCTCTCTGGCCATTCATTCTCTGTCTCCTCTCATGACTCCACCCCCCCTCCCACATACTGTAGGTATCCCCCAAGATTCTGTTCAATGTCCTCTCCTTTTCTCTCTGTGTGTGTCCTTTTTAGGTGTGCTCATTTGCTCTTTGACTTCCAATATAATCTCTGATGATTCTCAAATCTCCCTTCTCTGCCCCTGACCTCATCCTCGCTCTCCTCACTCGTATTTCTAACTATCTCTCTGTTATCTCTTTTTGGATGCCCCCAACGCTTTCTTAAACTTAACATGTTTAAGACTGAGCTGATCATCTTCCCACCCTCTCGCACAACCTCACCTCCCACAATTTCATTATCTATTGATGGCACAATTATCTCCTCTAACCAACCCCCAAGTGCGCTGTTTTGGAGTAATCCTCGATTCCTCCCTCTCCTTCAAACCACACATTCAGAACCTCTCACAAGCCTGCCGTTTTTATCCCCTTTCAAACCTTTTCTCACCCAAGATGCTACTAAGACTCTAATCCACTCAGTGGTCATCTCCAGACTGGACTACTGTAATCTCCTTCTGACTGGCATCCCTGACAAATGACTCTCTCCACTACAATCTATCCTCAATGCTGCAGTCCAGCTCATCTTCCTCTCCAAACGCACTACGTCCACCTCCCCTCTCCTTTAAGCCCTTCACTGGCTTCAATTTCCTTTTAGCATCCAATACAAGTTTCTCACACTCACTTAAGAAGTGCTCACCCGCTCCTCTCCCATTTACATCTCTGACCTTCTCTCTCTTTTTACACACCCAACTGTTCTCTTCGCTCTGCTAATGCATACCGCCTCTCCTGCTTACGGATTACTTCCTCCCACTCATACCTCTAAGATTTTTTGTGCGCTGCTCCCTTTCTCTGGAATTCTCTACATCTCCCCCTCAGACTCTCCACCTCTATACAGAACTTCAAACGGGCTCTCACGATATACTTCATCACCAAACCTCTGTTCCATGCTGTCTACCCCATCTGTGTCACCCTGGTCTGTCTGTCCCTCTTCTTTAGAATGTAAGCCCTCACAAGTAGGGCCCTCTTCCCTCATGCGCTTATCCTTTTCTTACTTAAACCATCTTGGATGACACCAATACTTATTTCAGTGTTGCCTGCTGATGCAGCTATGCTTATTTACCCTGTACTTGTCCTATATTGTCTTCAACTGTAAGTCAATGTTTTCCTGTTTTAATTACTCGTTATGTACTCTGTAATTGGGCGCTGCGGATCCCTTGCGTTGCCATATAAAGGATAATAATAATAATCATCATCATCTTGACACAGGTACAATGCTACCTGAAGCATTTTTACTGTGCAGGCATTAGAACTTTAAACATGCTGGAAAAGCGGCATTGTTAAAGTTAGAATGGCCACATTGTTGTAATGCTATGTAATACATTTTAACAGTGTCTGCATTCTGAGATTGACATAATCACTGTTGAATTTCTGTATGTATCCCAATATTGGGTAATTTTTAGAGTGCAAACAAGTTAGTTTACGTTGTAAATTATTAACAATGTAATTAGTTACAACAAGATGTCTCCATAACTCATTTACAGGAAGGAAAACACAGTAGTTTAAAGACAGTGTTCCTCCTTTTCATTCTCAGACCATATACTAATGACTACAGGTCCAGTAGTCTATTGGTTAGCGAACTACACAGTTATAGACCATATCCTCAGTTTACAGTAGAAGCCAAATTACTCAGTAACAAAATTCTATGTCAAATTATTGTATAGAGGTAAATGGTTATGCTTTATTTATTATTGGTCTAACTTGCACACAATTACCTGTTGTGCTTTTCTTGCTGTAATAATTGTGCTGCTATTTTCCTCAGATCCGTAACTTCCTTTATTTCATCCTCTTCTTCCTCTTCCACCAACAGCTGCTCTTTCTGTAGCCTGATATGAGAAGTACAGATCAGTCAGGGCATTGAAAATGGCAGATTTCATGCCTGCAAATATTAGTATGTGAAAGGGAAGGCTGTGTGTTTGCTTTAAACTGGTTGTAATATAATTCATTATCCCATGTGCAGGTGCCGTTGGGTAATTCTTCTGTGCAATAGGCGACATGCTGTAACACCAGTCCCGCTGATAAGGGAGGGACACTTATACCATGCAGACAGGAACAGAATGGTCAGCGCTTTAGAATGTGGGTATTATTTAATGGAATGTGTTAGCTAAAAGGGTAACTAAAATAATAATCAGATAATCATAAAACAGTACAACAGTATTACAGCTAAATATTTCATTATTTTTTTGTTCAGTTTGTCATGGTTTCAAATATCAAGAAAAAATATTAAACTGTAATAATGGACATCAGAAATAGGGAGATGTGGTAAGGTCGCCTGTAAGAAACTAGGCGATATATTTTTACCTATATATAAATCATTGAGATAATTTTTTAGATTCATTTTTAAATGCTAGTACAGATGTGTCCTCATAGATCCAGCCTCAATACGCCATGCAGTGAGAGATGCTTGGCGTGAGTGAGCTGCCAGATCCCATGCAACTCTGCCAACATCGGGACTCTTTTTGACGAAAATGCATGTTAGTTGCAGCGCATTCTGACTAGGACACACAAGGATCCTGCACCAATTAATTTGATATATGACAACTGTATATCTGTGTCTGTATATGGAGCAAAACTTGTACTGGAAAGAAGCTGTAGCTGTTACATTGTAGCACTTCGTATGCAGATTCAGAGATTGAATCACACACAACATGCAAGTGTCACATATCATATTAAATCAGCACCATCTCCTTGTGTGTCCTAGTTGCATTGTGTTGCAACTAAGGGGCATATTCGGCAAAAAAAATCACACAACATTAGAAATTCTTGTGCGACCTGTTGTGCCGAGAGGGGCTGTTTGGCGTGACTGCCGCAAAGATGTATGAGGACTCATCTGTACATGTGTGTTTTCGCCCCAAAAACACAACATCGGTTTAAGAATCGATGAAAATCAACCTTTAGTACCACTTGATGTGAATAAGCCCTAAAGAAACCAAGAACTGCTCAAACAATACCTTTGCTCTTCTTCCCATTCTTCATTCTCTTCCACCTTCGCAGATTTATCGCTTAGTTTTCCTCGTTCCTTAAAGAAGCAAGTGGAACAAAACTTACACACACAGTTTGCAATGTAAATAGCCTTGATATTTACCTCTGTACGGTTGTTACCTTAATATAAGAAACAAAGGGACCAGTAAGCTGAACATCACCATGATCAGATAGGACCGTGTCATCAGCACTGGGGTCATAGTCATAAATTTCCTGATCATGACCTGCTTTGTTAAGAAATAAAAGATAGAAATAAATATACTTCGCACAAGGCTGTTCTATTAAATAACACACAGCATTCTGAATGATTTTTAAATATTTGTTATAATAAGAATTTACTTACCGATAATTCTATTTCTCGGAGTCCGTAGTGGATGCTGGGGTTCCTGAAAGGACCATGGGGAATAGCGGCTCCGCAGGAGACAGGGCACAAAAGTAAAGCTTTTACAGGTCAGGTGGTGTGTACTGGCTCCTCCCCCTATGACCCTCCTCCAGACTCCAGTTAGGTACTGTGCCCGGACGAGCGTACACAATAAGGGAGGATTTTGAATCCCGGGTAAGACTCATACCAGCCACACCAATCACACCGTACAACTTGTGATCTAAACCCAGTTAACAGTATGATAACAGAGGAGCCTCTGAAAGATGGCTTCCTAAACAATAACCCGAATTAGTTAACAATAACTATGTACAAGTATTGCAGATAATCCGCACTTGGGATGGGCGCCCAGCATCCACTACGGACTCCGAGAAATAGAATTATCGGTAAGTAAATTCTTATTTTCTCTATCGTCCTAAGTGGATGCTGGGGTTCCTGAAAGGACCATGGGGATTATACCAAAGCTCCCAAACGGGCGGGAGAGTGCGGATGACTCTGCAGCACCGAATGAGAGAACTCCAGGTCCTCCTTTGCCAGGGTATCAAATGTGTAAAAATTTACAAACGTGTTCTCCCCTGACCACGTAGCTGCTCGGCAGAGTTGTAATGCCGAGACCCCTCGGGCAGCCGCCCAAGATGAGCCCACCTTCCTTGCGGAATGGGCCTTAACAGATTTAGGCTGTGGCAGGCCTGCCACAGAATGTACAAGTTGAATTTTGTTACAAAACCAACGAGCAATCGACTGCTTAGAAGCAGGTGCACCCAACTTTTTGGGTGCATACAGTATAAACAGCGAGTCAGATTTTCTGACTCCAGCCGTCCTTTAAATGTATATTTTTAAGGCTCTGACAACGTCCAACAACTTGGAGTCCTTCAAGTCGTCTGTAGCCGCAGGCACTACAATAGGCTGGTTCAGGTGAAACGCTGATACCACCTTAGGGAGAAAATGCGGACGCGTCCGCAGCTCTGCCCTATGTCGAATGGAAAATTAAATAAGGGCTTTTATAAGACAAAGCCGCCAGTTCAGATACTCTCCCGGCCGAAACCAGGGCCAGTAACATAGTCACTTTCCATGTGAGATATTTCAAATCCACATTCTTTAGTGGTTCAAACCAATTGGATTTGAGGAAATCTAAAACTACATTTAGATCCCACGGTGCCACCTTAGGCACCACAGGAGGCTGTATATGCAGTACTCCTTTGATAAAAATCTGGACCTCAGGGACTGAGGCCAATTCTTTGTGGAAGAATATTGATAGGGCCGAAATTTGAACCTTAATAGATCCCAATTTGAGACCCATAGACAATCCTGATTGCAGGAAATGTAGGAAAACGACCCAGTTGAAATTCCTCCATCGGAGCACTCCGCTGCTCGCACCACGCAACATATTTTCGCCAAATACGGCGATAATGCTTCGCGGTGACTTCCTTCCTTGCCTTTATCAAGGTAGGAATGACTTCTTCTGGAATGCCTTTTCCTTTTAGGATCTGGCATTCAACGCCATGCCGTCAAACGCAGCCGCGGTAAGTCTTGAAAAAGACAAGGACCCTGCTGAAGCAGGTCCCTTCTCAGAAGTAGAGGCCACGGATCGTCCGTGACCATCTCTTGAAGTTCCGGGTACCAAGTCCTTCTTGGCCAATCCGGAGCCACTAGTCTTACTCCTCTTTGCCGTATAATCCTCAATACCTTTGGTATGAGAGGCAGAGGAGGAAACACATATACCGACTGGTACACCCAAGGTGTTACCAGCGCGTCCACAGCTATTGCCTGCGGATCTCTTGACCTGGCGCAATACCTGTCCAGTGTTTTGTTGAGGCGAGACGCCATCATGTCCACCATTGGTTTTACCCAACGGTTTAATAGCATGTGGAAAACTTCTGGATGAAGTCCCCACTCTCCCGGGTGAAGGTCGTGTCTGCTGAGGAAGTCTGCTTCCCAGTTGTCCACGCCCGGGATGAATACTGCTGACAGTGCTATCACGTGATTCTCCGCCCAGCGAAGGATCCTGGCAGCTTCTGCCATTGCCCTCCTGCTTCTTGTGCCGCCCTGTCTGTTTACATGGGCGACTGCCGTGATGTTGTCCGACTGGATCAACACCGGTCTTCCTTGAAGCAGAGGTTCCGCCTGGCTTAGAGCATTGTAGATTGCTCTTAGTTCCAGAATGCTTATGTGAAGAGACTTTTTCAGGCTCGACCACACTCCCTGGAAATTTCTTCCCTGTGTGACTGCTCCCCAGCCTCTCAGGCTGGCATCCGTGGTCACCAGGATCCAATCCTGTATGCCGAATCTGCGGCCCTCCAATAGATGAGCCTCCTGCAACCACCACAGAAGGGATACCCTTGTCCTCGGCGACAGGGTTATCCGCAGGTGCATCTGAAGATGCGACCCTGACCATTTGTCCAACAGATCCCTTGCATGGAATCTGCCGAAAGGGATTGCTTCGTAAGAAGCTACCATTTTTTCCCAGGACTCTTGTGCATTGATGTACAGACACCTTTCCTGGTTTTAGGAGGTTCCTGACCAGGTCAGATAACTCCTTGGCTTTTTCTTCGGGAAGAAAAACCTTTTTCTGAACTGTGTCCAGAATCATCCCCAGGAACAGCAGACGAGTTGTCGGCATTAATTGGGATTTTGGAATATTCAGAATCCATCCGTGCTGCTTTAGCACCTCTTGAGATAGTGCTAAACCCATCTCTAGCTGTTCTCTGGACCTTGCCCTTATTAGGAGATCGTCCAAGTATGGGATAATTAATACGCCTTTTCTTCGAAGAAGAAATATTATCTCGGCCATTACCTTTGTAAAGACCCGAGGTGCCGTGGACAAACCAAACGGCAGCGTCTGAAACTGATAGTGACAGTTTTGTACAACGAACCTGAGGTACCCCTGGTGTGAGGGGTAATTGGAACGTGGAGATACGCATCCTTGATGTCCAAGGATACCATAAAGTCCCCTTCTTCCAGGTTCGCTATCACTGCTCTGAGTGACTCCATCTTGAACTTGAACTTCTTTATGTATAGGTTCAAGGACTTCAGATTTAGAATAGGCCTTACCGAGCCATCCGGCTTCGGTACCACAAATAGAGTGGAATAATACCCCTTCCCTTGTTGTAGAAGAGGTACCTTGACTATCACCTGCTGAGAATACAGCTTGTGAATGGCTTCCAAAACCGTCTCCCTTTCTGAGGGGGACGTTGGTAAAGCAGACTTCAGGAAACGGCGAGGTGGCTCTGTCTCTAATTTCAACCTGTACCCCTGAGATATTATCTGCAGGATCCAGGGATTTACCTGCGAGTGAGCCCACTGCGCGCTGTAATTTTTGAGACGACCGCCTACCGCCCCCGAGTCCGCTTGCGAAGCCCCAGCGTCATGCTGAGGCTTTTGTAGAAGCCGGGGAGGGCTTCTGTTCCTGGGAAGGAGCTGCCTGTTGCTGTCTCTTCCCTCGTCCTCTGCCTCGTGGCAGATATGAATAGCCCTTTGCTCTCTCATTTTTAAAGGAACGAAAGGGCTGCGGTTGAAAGGTCGGTGCCTTTTTTCTGTTGGGGAGTGACTTGAGGTAGAAAGGTGGATTTCCCGGCCGTAGCCGTGGCCACCAAATCCGATAGACCGACCTCAAATAACTCCTCTACGCATCGCCTGTCCACTGTCGTGTCCATAAAGCTCTTCTGGCCGAAATGGACATAGCACTTACCCGTGATGCCAGTGTGCAGATATCTCTCTGTGCATCACGCATATAAAGAAATGCATCCTTTATTTGTTCTAACGACAGTAAAATATTGTCCCTGTCCAGGGTATCAATATTTTCGATCAGGGACTCTGACCAAACTACCCCAGCACTGCACATCCAGGCAGTCGCAATAGCTGGTCGTAGTATAACACCTGCATGTGTGTATATACCTTTTTGGATATTTTCCATCCTCCTATCTGATGGATCTTTAAGTGCGTCCGTCTCAGGAGAGGGTAACGCCACTTGTTTTGATAAGCGTGTTAGCGCTTTGTCCACCCTAGGAGGTGTTTCCCAGCGCTCCCTAACCTCTGGCGGGAAAGGGTATAAAGCCAATAACTTCTTTGAAATTAGCAGTTTTTTATCGGGGCACCCCACGCTTCATCACACACGTCATTTAATTCTTCTGATTCGGTAAAAACTACTGGTAGTTTTTTCACACCCCACATAATACCCTGTTTAGTGGTACCTGTAGTATCAGCTAAATGTAACATCTCCTTTATTGCCAAAATCATATAACGTGTGGCCCTACTGGAAAATACGGTTGATTCGTCACCTTCACCACCGGAATCAGTGCCTGTGTCTGGGTCTGTGTCGACCGACTGAGGCAAGGGACGTTTTACAGCCCCTGACGGTGTTTGAGGCGCCTGGACAGACACTAATTGAGTGTCCGGCCGCCTCATGTCGGCAAACGACTGCTTAAGCGAGTTGACGCTATCCCGTAATTCCACAAATAAAGGCATCCATTCTGGTGTCGACCCCCTAGGAGGTGACATCCTCATATTTGGCAATTGCTCCGCCTCCACACCAATAACGTCCTCATACATGTCGACACACACGTACCGACACACAGCAGACACACAGGGAATGCTCTATACGAAGACAGGACCCACTAGCCCTTTGGGGAGACAGAGGGAGAGTCTGCCAGCACACACCAAAAAGCGCTATATATGACAGGGATAGCCTTATGATTAAGTGCTCCCTTATAGCTGCTTTTATATTAATATATTGCCATTTATTCTGCCCCCCCTCTCTGTTATACCCTGTTTCTGTAGTGCAGTGCAGGGGAGAGACCTGGGAGCCTTCCTGACCAGCGGAGCTGTGACAGAAAATGGCGCCGTGTGCTGAGGAGATAGGCCCCGCCCCTTTTTCGGCGGGCTCGTCTCCCGCTATTTAGTACATTTAGGCAGGGGTAAATATCTCCATATAGCCTCTGGGGCTATATGTGAGGTATTTTTAGCCTTTTTAAAGGTTTTCATTTGCCTCCCAGGGCGCCCCCCCCCAGCGCCCTGCACCCTCAGTGACTGCCGTGTGAAGTGTGCTGAGAGGAAAATGGCGCACAGCTGCAGTGCTGTGCGCTACCTTAAGAAGACTGCAGGAGTCTTCAGCCGCCGATTCTGGACCTCTTCTTGCTTCAGCATCTGTGAGGGGGCCGGCGGCGTGGCTCCGGTGACCATCCAGGCTGTACCTGTGATCGTCCCTCTGGAGCTTCATGTCCAGTAGCCAAGAAGCCAATCCATCCTGCACGCAGGTGAGTTCACTTCTTCTCCCCTCTGTCCCTCGTTGCAGTGATCCTGTTGCCAGCAGGAATCACTGTAAAATAAAAAACCTAAGCTAAACTCTCTAAGCAGCTCTTTATGAGAGCCACCTAGAATTGCACCCTTCTCGGCCGGGCACAAAAATCTAACTGGAGTCTGGAGGAGGGTCATAGGGGGAGGAGCCAGTACACACCACCTGACCTGTAAAAGCTTTACTTTTGTGCCCTGTCTCCTGCGGAGCCGCTATTCCCCATGGTCCTTTCAGGAACCCCAGCATCCACTTAGGACGATAGAGAAATATCAATTGACAACAACGTGTCCAGAAGCATATAATAACTTTTCTAGTGCTTGCAATAGCCTGACAATAGAGTTAAGGCCCATATTCACGGTCCGATGTGGGAGAGATGTGTGCTGAGCGAACCGCTCAGCACACATCTCTCCCACCGCTCAGCACAGCGCGATGTGTGCTGAGCGTGCGTGTGGAGACGGGGGGGGCGCTCATTTCACCCAGCAGGTGAAATGAGCGACCTGCTAGATTGGCCTGCTTCTAGCACCAGCGATAGCGATGCGCGAGGCTGCGCATCGCTATCGCTGTGGGGGGTACACACGGAGCGATCATGCTTAAAATCTAAGCAATCTAGTCAGATTGCTTAGATTATCGCTCCGTGAGTACCCCCCTTTAGTATAACCAATTTCAAAATAGACTCAATTAGAATGTAAGAATGTAAGCTCTCACGAGCAGGGCCCTCTTCCCTCATATGCTTATTCTTTTCTTACTTTAATAGTCCTCAACTGCCCAAATCCTGCAGTTTTTTGGCCACCTTGATACTTATCTCTGTCGTCTACTGGTGTAGTTATGCTTAATTACCCTGTTCTTGTCCTATATTGTCTTCAACTGTAAGTCACTGTTTTGATTATGTGCATATGTACTCTGTAATTGGGAGCTGTGGAACCCTTGTGGCGCCATATAAATAAAGGATAATAATAATAATAATAATAATAATTAGAGCATTATAAAGTAGCACCATAGAATCATACAGTAGTAGCAAATATATTTCTTTGTTCACAATTAACACACTTATTATTCCAAGAAGAAACAGTCACAACCAGTGCAGTGCAATGCAGCACCATAGCATTATAGCAGCACAAACCATATACGTGTGCAAAGAAGTAGAATTATGTGTGCTCATGTGTTTCACTAAACAGTCACCTCTACAGAACAAGTAAAAAAGAATACACCACCAGCACCAAATAGCTGCATTATTGTGTGACAGGATTGATCTTATTGCGATGAATTTACAGGAAGTATAATTTAGTCACCAGGAGACATTGCATTGCCAGAAGCGAGTAACAGGTTACCTTTGTGTGAATCCAGCTTACTTCCTACTAAGTGATTGTCATTTTTCAGTGCTTGGTCTCTTGACTCTGATACCTGAGAGTGAAGGCTGATTGTGTCGTCGTCTGATGGCTATGAGAAAGAGATAACATGGGTCAGTGACAGCTTTCGGGAGATCACCCACCGGTAACATGAATATGGTTACGAAGCAGATTAATGTCACTAGGGGGGGACAAAATATTAAAGGACACAAAAATGTCACTGCTTGCTCATGGCAGTACTGCCTTATTTGTTTCCTGTTACAGTGAGCAGTATAGCAGCACTTACTGAAACAAAATCATATGTACGCTCATTCGGAAGAATACTAATGGCGCAGCATATCACTCCAATAAGATGTCAAAGACTGCATTTAGTAAGTGCTGCAAGAAAATTAACTCTTTCAGGACATGTAAAGTCTAATAATATCCCAAACAAATAGAGCAGTATTTTCTCATTTAGTATACAATGTAGTTAATGTGACTGCATGTCCAAAAATGTTTTCATCATTTCATATTTTATAACAAAACATAGAACCCGCCAAAATAAGTTCAGAGAGGGCTATACTTTAAATGAATCATATTTGTTGTGTATAGACAAAACTTCCAAAGAGATACAAGCTGAACTCCAAGGTCAAGGTACGTCAGTGTCTGATCGCACCTTTTTGAGCAACAGTGGGGTCTGTGGTAGACCCAGGAGGACCTCACTTTCCAAAGAACATTAAAAAGTCAAAATAGTATTGCTAAAATGTATATTGATACAATGCTTCTGGGAGAATGTAATTTTGACAAATAAGTCATAATTGTTGCTTTTTGGCAAGTCACTTCAGTTCTATGTTCTCATTAAAAAAAAATATTAAGCTTTCAGAGAAAAGAACACTTTACCTACTGTGAAACAGAGAAGGCGAAGTTAAGTTTTGGGGTTGCTTAGCTTTGTATCTCTGCAGGGTACAATGAAATGTCAAGTCTATCAAGGCATTCTGGAGCGAAACGTACTGCCCAGTGTCAGAAAGCTCTGTCTCAGTGGGTTGGGGCTGACATACAGACAGTCAGGGTCCCGGGATCCCAGCTGCCAGAATGCCAGGGGATGGGGGCGCGCAACGGAAACCCCTTGCGGGATTCCTGCGTTCACCGCGCAAATATGTAGTCTGGAGAACACACCCATCAAACATGAGTCAGCTGGAGCAATTGCCAAGGAAAAGTAGACCAAACGGGTTGGGTATTAAATGCTTGCGGTTAGAATCCAGACGGTCAGAATGCAGATGAATCCCAGTGAGCATTCTAACCCTAACCTTTATACTGACCTTTGGGCTCTGTCTGCATTGTAACCATCGGGACTCTACTGCTGGAATTGTGACCATCGGGATCCTTACTACATACCAGCCAAACTACATGTTCACAGGTACAGAAGTCCAACTGCAAGCTACAGAAATCACACAATTGCAGCGATTGCCTCTAAAGGTTTTGCAACAAAGTATTAGGTTAAGCAGTCCATCTTTTTTGTCTATGCCCTTTGCATTTAATTTATCATTTATTAATATATATAATCTGTTGAATCAAAACTCAAATGCAAATTCTGATTTCTATTAACTGGCATTTACAATGATGGATGACAATTACTTTTGTCAGTTATAAGTTATTGCAGAAAAAATATATGGGGGGGGGGGATTTGTGTAAGGACCCCAACAAATTTGACCATATCTTTACATAGATTCTCAAACATCTCAGACTGTGACCCTGGGGCACTTTACAGCCGTGGAAGCATGGAAAATACAGTTTGATGTAACAAACACTCAATGGGTTCATGCAGGCTGCCTATTTTAGCGTCTAAACATTTTTTTTTTGTCCTTTTTGACTCTGTTTAACTTGTTTTTATATTTTTAGCTGTATTTTTAAATCTTTAACTGCACCATGGTAACAAGGAAACTGGTCAATAAATATAACAAAAAGACATAGCACATCAAGTCAATGTATTCTCACTTGGTGCAGTCATGATAAAAATAAAGTACAGTATTTGGCCCAAACATTGAATCTGATGGGAATCCAGCACCACTTAATAAAGGGTGTGGTTCAAAGGATCGACCAAACTTAGGCCGACAGTCACTAGGTCAACCACTATTGGTCAACAGCGACTAAGTATACACCTGAAATAAGTTGACACAAGCATTAGGTCGACATGACAAAAGGTCGACATGAGGTTTAAAAAAAAAATACATGTGTCGTTTTCTTCGTAAAGTGACTGGGAACCTCAAATAGTGCACCGCGTCCCCTCGCATGGCGAGCAAAAGGTGCCTTGCTGCGTTTGGCACAGGTTATCGCTCCCAATCGTAGTCCACGTGGATTGTAAAAGTATGAAAAAGTTCAAAAAAATTTTTTTTTTAAACGCATGTCGACCCTTTGTCATGTCGACCTAGTGACCATGTCGACCTAATGCATGTCAACCAATAGTGGTCGACCTAAAGACCGGATACCTTAATAAATGGGCCTGTCCTGTGTACAGTAGGCAAGGATATATTTCTTCTTGTTTTGCTCATTGCTTTTTCATCCACACATACAATGTCATGCACTGATTTTGGACATTGATAATTAAATACAGATACAGACTAAAAGATGCTTTTTCATACAAAAATAACATTGGCTTTAATGAATTATTACAAAATAGAGAAAACTAAGGATTTATACAATAAGTTATTTTCCGGTTATGTCCACAGTTTAGAAGAACTAGTGTAAGATCAGAAGTTTCCAAAAAAATTTGTAGTTTAGTGATATCAGGCGCAGTGTTACAGAAATGCTGTTGTAAGCAGTAAGGAATCCTTTACACAGATAGAAGGAACATCCATCAAGAACTGCTGAAAGGCCCACTAAATCTAAATAGGTCTTCTATACAAAAAAAGCAAAAAAAAAGCTTGTAATAACATTTACAAAGATGATAAATTTCCAAGAACCATTACGTATAGAACTGAAAATATTACAAATAAAACTGACTGTTGGGAACAGTTTTTCCAATGCATAGCAGAAATCCTGTCCAAGTTTATGTAAGGACACGTACAGCAGTAGTGGACAAAATAGAATAGCTTATAAGTGGCAGCACAGTAATTGTACATAGAATATTAAGCAAATTAACTTCTGCAAAAAGTATAGAAAAGGAACAGATGTATCCGCATATACCTAAGGGTATATTTACTAAAATAGGATTTATGATCTTACCTCGTTAAACCTTTTTCTTTGAGTCCATAGGGGGGCACAGGAATTCTTTACGGTGGATATTGGCTTGATGGGAGACGTCCGGGCACCAAAAGGGTTACTTGCTTTTACCCACCAGCCCTCAGGCCTCCTATCCCCTATATCCCACCCCCTGGCCTGCCAGTTTTAGTTGGCAAGCCCAAGGCAGAAGCGAGGAAGAGAAGAGAATGAAAGACCAACACTCTTACAGAGTCACCATCAGCAAATTTGGGCACACAGTCAACAACCTAAGAACAAACTCCCGCAGGTCAGGTGCGTCAGGGAGGGCACAAAAGAAAAGGATTTAACAAGGTAAGACCATAAATCATATTTTCCTTTGTCGTACACTAGGGTGGGGACACTCCTGGACTGCGCTCGGGACACTACGCCCGAAGGCTGCATTATCTAACGCAAAGGCATAAAATTTAAGAAAAAAGTGTGGGCCGAAGACCACGTGGCTGCTCTGCAGAAGCCCCGCGCTGAGCTGCCCAAGGTTTTCCTACAGACAGAGTAGAATGAGCACTGACTCTGGCCGGAGTAGGAAGCTCAGCAACTGTGTAGGCATGACAAATAGTCAAATGGAGCCAGCGGGCCAGCACCTGCTTTAAGGCCAGCCAGCCCCGTTTAGGAGTCATACAGAACAAAGAGAGTCCGATCTCCGGATCAGTCTCCGCAGAATCTGTTAGTGCTGGAACCACAATCTCCTGATTTTCATGAAACCTAGAAACGACCTTTGGCAGATAATGCAGACACGTGCGAAGCACTGTTCTGTCCTGGTGAAATACTAAGAACGGAGAGCGCCAAGACAAGGCACTGAGGTCTGATACTCTACGGGCTGAGGCAATAGCCAAAAGGAAACAAGTCTTTCAAGCGTGCCAATGTAGGTCCACCATTTCCAATAGTTCAAAGGGAGCTTTTCCTAATGATCATAAGACCAATGATAGATCCCAAGGAGCTACTGGAGGTACAAAAGGAGGTGGCCCAGTTGCCGGACATTCGCACCTTTCTTCATGTAGCACTCCCTGAAGAAAGGTGCGACTGTCCGGCAACTGGGCCAAGTGTTTATGGAATAACACCAATAGTGCAGAGACCTGTACCTTTAATGAAGGCAATCTGAGACCCAAATAGAGACCTGACTTTAATAAAGACAGCAACTGAGAAATCCGAAAGGATCATGGGTTGAAGCTTCGAGCTGAGCACCACTGAAAGTAGGACTTCCACACTCGGTGATAAATTTTAGCTGAAGATTCCTGTCTCTAAGCATGGTATTTAACACCCTCCTTGAAAATCCTTTTGTGCTTAAGACGGATGTCTCAATAGCCACCCCGTCAAAGTGAGGTGGTCTGGATTCGGATGAAGGCAAGGGCAGTAAGACAGAAGATCTGGACGTTGTGGTAATGATAGCGGTACGCCGATGTAGAGGGCCTGGAGATCCGCGTGGCCAATCTGAAGCCACTAGAAAATAGAATTTTGGTACTTACCAGGTAAATCCTTTTCTTTGAATCCATAGGGGGCACTGGAGTACTCTTGGGATATGGACGCTTTCCGTAGGAACAGGGCACTGAATATTTAAATTTAGAACACTCCACCCCTCCATATCCCCGAGTACCTCAGTGTTTTTTACTGAGCCGAACAGGAACTATAGAGAGGTTGACAATGGAGCATTAAATATAACATAACGGACAACAACAAAGTTGACACAACGTTACTGACAACTAAACAGTTGACACCATAACCAGCACTTGATAATGTGAACCAGTCGGTGAGAGTGTTTTACCATAAGATCCCCTGAACTTACCACAAACCAGGTAAAACTGCTCTGGGTGGGCGTCCAGTGCCCCCTATGGATTCAAAGAAAAGGATTTACCTGGTAAGTACCAAAATCCTATTTTCTTTTTCATCCACTAGGGGTCACTGGAGTACTCTTGGGACGTACCAAAGTTCCCCCGTGGGCGGGAGAGCTGTTTGGCACCTGTAACACTAGGCGGCCAAAGCTAGATGCTGATGCCGCAAACGTATCAAACTTGTAAAAGCGCACAAACGTGTGCACTGAAGACCATGTAGCCGCACGGCAAAGCTGCGTCGTAGAAGCTCCACGACCAGCTGCCCATGAAGTTCCCACAGAACGTGTGGAATGAGCCGTTACCGATGTAGGCGGCTGTAACCTAGCATGAAGGTAAGCCTGACGTATGGTCAGTTTTATCCATCTGGATAAGGTCTGCTTAGACGCTGGCCAACCCATCTTGGCAGCATCATAGAGAACAAACAACGTATCCGTCTTACGAACTGTAGACGTTCGGGATACATAAACGCGTAAAGCGCGTACCACATCTAGAGTTCCAGAATGTGCTGTCAACACAGGAACCACTATTCGTTGATTGATGTGAAAAGATGACACTACCTTTGGTAAGAAAGCAGGATTCGTCCGAAGTTCCGCTCTGTCATCATGAAACACCAAATACGGTGGCTTGCATGACAAGGCACCCAAATCTGAAACACGCCTTGCCGAAGCTAAGGCTAGAAGAAAAATTGTTTTCCAAGTGAGAAACGTTATATCCACTTGTTGTAAGGGTTCAAAATATGAAGACTGTAAGAAATCTAAAACCAGATTCAAGTCCCATGGCGCTGTAGGTGGAATGAATGGAGGCTGTACTCTGAGGACACCCTGCAGAAAAGTGTGTACCGACGGCAATAAAGCCAATCGTCTTTGAAAATAAATTGACAACGCAGATACCTGCACCTTAAGTGTAGATAAACGCAGTCCTTCATCCAACCCCATCTGTAGAAATAACAGAAGACGGGATAACTTGAAAGATGATGTCGGAAACTTACGAGTTTCACACCAACCTATACAGGCACGCCAAATTCTGTAATAATGAGCTGCCGTAACTGGCTTCCTAGCACGTAACATTGTTGGTATAACCGATTCTGGAATGCCCTCTCTTCTTAAGAGGGCGGTCTCAACAGCCACCCCGTCAAATGCAGCCGCGCTAAATCGGGGTAAAGAAACGGACCCTGTTGTAACAAGTCCGGACGTAGAGGGAGCGGCCAAGGTTCGTCTGCGAGTATTCCGCGGAGATCCGAGAACCAAGCTCTCCGAGGCCAATGAGGCGCCACTAGTATGACTGTGACAGACTCTCTTTTGATCCGTTTTAGCACCAGAGGGAGCAACGGAAACGGTGGAAACAGATACACAAGGCTGTACGGCCACGCGACGGTGAGAGCATCCACCGCCACTGCCTTTGGATCTCTCGTTCTGGACACATACTGGAGCGTCTGGTGATTGTGTCGAGACGCCATCAGGTCCACCTGAGGATAACCCCACCGCTGAACCAACATGTGAAACACTTCTGGATTTAATGCCCATTCTCCTGGATGAAAATCCCGACGACTGAGATAATCCGCTTCCCAGTTGTCCACTCCCGGAATGAACACTGCCGACAATATCACCTGGTGGTATTCCGCCCAATTGAGGATTCGAGCTACTCCCCGCATTGCCATGCGGCTTCTCGTTCCTCCTTGTTTGTTGATGTATGCGACCGCCGTCGCATTGTCTGACTGCACCTGGACAGTGTGAAACCGAAGCATGTGCACTGCTTGTCGTAACGCATTGTAAATTGCGCGGAGTTCCAGGACATTTATAGACAGCAATCTCTCGTGATCCGCCCAGAGACCCTGGAGCTGACAATTTTGAACTACAGCTCCCCAACCTCTGAGACTGGCGTCCGTCGTTAGAATTATCCAATTCCAGCCGCCGAACAGTCTCCCTGCGGTTAGATTGTGTTCCTTGAGCCACCAGAGCAGAGACACCCTTGCAATTGGCGACAACCTCACCCTGTGGTGAATCTGCAGATGCGAGCCCGACCACTGTGCGAGTACATCCAGTTGAAATGGACGCGAGTGAAATCTACCGAACTGAAGCGCTTCGAAAGCGGCCACCATTGTGCCTAAGAGGCGAATGCACAAATGTACCGACACTGTGCGTGGCTTGAGCACTAATTGTACCAGATGGCGTAGAATCTGTACTTTCTGTTGTGGTAGGTAAATTCTTTGATTGCCCGTATCGAAAATCATACCTAGGAATTGAAGGCGTTGAGACGGAATTAGATGTGATTTCTTGAAGTTGACAATCCAACCGTGGTGAACCAGTACATTGTACGTTAGCAGCGCATGTTGGAGAAGTATGTGTTGAGACGGGGCTTTGATGAGCAGATCGTCTAAATACGGAACTATTGTCACTCCCAGGGATCTGAGATGAGCTATCATCACAGACATCACTTTGGTGAACACCCGAGGCGCTGACGATAGGCCAAACGGTAGAGCCTGAAACTGGTAATGGTTCTGGCGTATTGCAAACCGCAAGAATCTCTGATGAGGCTGCCAAATCGGAATGTGTAAGTACGCATCCTTGAGATCTAGCGCAATCATGAATTCCTTTGGCTCTAAACCCGCAATCACGGAACGCAGAGATTCCATCTTGAATCTGTAGTAAGTTACGTACCGATTGAGACCCTTTAAGTTCAATATTGGTCTGACTGAGCCATCCGGCTTCGGTACCACAAACAGACTGGAATAATAACTCTGACCCTGTTGGTGTACAGGGACCGGAATCAAAACTGCTGAATCCAGTAGGGACTGAATGGCAATTTGCAGAACCGCCCTCTTGTCGTCCGACAGAGGCAATCCTGTCTTGAAAAACCGCAGTGGCGGAAGACAGTCGAACTCTATTTTGTAACCTTTTAACGCTAAATTGCCGATCCACCCATCCGCGGATGTCTGGAACCACGCCAACTGGAACGTCTGAAGGTGTGCTCCCACAATCGGAGAACAGAGATGGGCTGGGAGCCCGTCATGCCACAGGCTTGTCGGTAACCTTAGCGTCCTGACGACTTGTGTTGGTTTGTTGGAAACCACGTCCACGACCACGTCTACCAGGCGTGGCTGTTCCTCTGCCACGTCCTCGAAAGGACTGAGGTCTAAAGGATTTGAATGAAGGTCCAGAGTACCTCCTTCTTGGTACCGGTGGAGGCAATGGTAAGAAAACCGACTTTCCTCCCGTAGCCTCAGCAATCCATGTGTCCAATTCAGGACCAAACAACTTCTTGCCATCGTAAGGTAACGCCTCTATACCTCGTTTGACCTCTGCCTCCGCTTGCCAAGCCCGCAGCCAGAGTGCTCGTCGTGCCGTAACTAGCGACGATGAAATACGAGAAGTGAGCTGACAGACGTCAGTAGAAGCTGTACAGAGATACTCTGCAGCCTCACACATTTGATCAGCAAGAAGTATAAGGTGTTCGTCATGTAAGGCAGACTTAAGTTCTGTTATCCATACTATGAGCGCCTTAGTGACCCAGATACCAACCAAGCCAGGTCTCAGCAGCACTCCTGCTGCTACATACATGGCCTTTAGCATAGTTTCTATTTTGCGATCTGAAGGATCTTTAAGCGTAGTAGCCGCTGGCACTGGTATGGTTAATTTCTTTGTAAGCTTCGACACTGACGAATCAACTATTGGTGGATTCTCCCATGTACATGTCATAGAATCTGGAAACGGGTAACTAGACTTAAATCTGCGATGTATAGAAAACCGTTTATCTGGAGCCTGTCGTGTTTCCACTAACATCTTATTAAGAGACTCCGACACAGGAAAACTTATTGGAGTTCTTTGTCGTTTAGTAAAGACAACCTGATCATTTGTGAGAGGCTCCTCAGTTTCTGTAAACTTCAGAGACTGACGCACCGCTCTGATGAGATTATCAATGCCGGAGCTGTTAAAATCCTCACCATCTGACTCCACTTCGCCCTCCTCACCCTCTTGTGCCGTGAGGTCTGGCATGGAATCGTCAGAATGCAACATAGCAGAAACTGGTAAATCATAAGACATATGAAATTTATCCCCTCTACCCAAAATGGATTTGGACCTTTCGCAAGGCTGAGACGCCTCCGGTAGTTCTGGCGGTCTCACCCTAGACTCAGATCTTGCCGTTTCCCGCTCCTGTCGAGCGGCGGTCAATTCTGATTGCAACCCAGCCAGTACATTGGCTAGCATTTCCCAAGGAGGGTTCGGGGAGGAAATTGGCTTTAAAACCGGAGCAGAAATTGTATTCTGAACCGAATCCACAAAACATACTGTACATGTGGTAGATCCATCCGGTAACACACTGCTACAGACTTTGCAATTATGCTTTTTAGTTTTTGCTGGTGCCTTACTCATTATGGCGACAGACAATACAATACACAAAACACAGACACTTGCACGACTCAGTAAAATAGTACTAAGGTGTCTCTATATATATATCTGGGCAAGTGCAGTACACGTGGCCAGTACTATGAAATGTGATCCCAAATTCCCACTAACACCCCTGCGCCACCGGTGGAGTAGAGATGTAGTACTGGAACGTTCTGGAATCACAGAGGAAGACACAGGAAGCATGGTTAAAATGGCTGCCATGCTTACACATATAATCACAGTGCAGTTACTATGAAAGCCTGTGTAAATACCCCTGCAGCCTAGCATCTGCTGTTGCTGCAGGTTTATCTTATGCCGCTGTATTGCCCCCTTCTATTGCCCCTCTGTTATCTATCTCCGTTTATTGCCCCCCTCCGTGAGGTAATGCCCCCTCTTCCCCCTGCATGATCTTTCAGATGCAGAGCGGCGGGCAGCGCAGCGTGTGGGGCCGCCAGCGGGAGCCAGGTATCGGGCGCAATGACAGAAAGACAGAGAGCGGGGATAGTAAAGTGCTGTGAGCAGCGGGAGCCGGGTATCGAGCGCTGTGAGCAGCGGTGGGGGCCGGAGCAGCGTGAGCGGGCAGAGCAGCGGCGGCGGCCGGAGCCGGCGTCTGCAGAGGGATCCCGGTGCATAACAATGTCCCCACACCTCGGGGCGGCAGCGGGAGCTGACTGCCCCGTTCACATACCTTCACTCCTGCAGCGTGTGATGAGGCTCCGACGGGGCTTCTGTACAAGCGCCGGCCAGCCTGTGCAGGAGGATCTGTGTGTGGCTGTGAGGGAGCTCATTCAGTGAGGACCGACACGCCACTGCTGCTATCAGCAGCTTGCACTATCCCTGACCCTGCCTTTTGGAAGGGGGAAAGGGATGTGGAAAAAAAAAAAATCAAAATCTTAAAAGAAAAATTCAAAAGAATTGTGGAACCAGCCACAAACGACATGTTGCTACTTCGAGCACAGAAAAAACACTGAGGTACTCGGGGATATGGAGGGGTGGAGTGTTCTAAATTTAAATATTCAGTTCCCTGTTCCTACGGAAACCGTCCATATCCCAAGAGTACTCCAGTGACCCCTAGTGGATGAAAAAGAAATAACATGCCAACACACAAAAGGACCTGCTGGATTTAGTGCTTTATACAAAATATCAGCCGGTACCTGGATTTTCAAGCCGTGTGGACATCAGACTTCTAAAGACGTGAAGCCCTTTGCACCCCTGGGCAGGAGAAAATCGAAAAGCCGATTGTAGCAGCGGACAGCCTTACCTCGAATCTTGACACAGGGAGGAGTGTAAACGCTGTAAATCAGAGGCTCTCTGCACAGTGAAAGCGGCAGATGCTTTCTTCACTTGACTTGGCACTATGGGGGTAATTCCGACCTGATCGCACGCTAGGTTTTTTCGAAGCACTGCGATCAGGTCCGGACTGCGCATGCACCGCAATGCGCAGACGCGTCGTACGGGTGCAAAGCGGATCGTTGCTGGGCGATGGATTTTACGAAGAATCCATTCGGACAGCTGGTCGCAAGGAGATTGACAGGAAGAGGGCATTTGCGGGTGTCAACTGACCGTTTTCTTGGAGTGGTTGGAAAAACGCAGGCATGTCCAAGCATTTACAGGGTGGGTGTCTGACGTCAATTCCAGACAAGAACAGGCTGAAGTGATCGCAGCGGCTGAGTAAGTTCTGAGCTACTCAAACTGCACAAAACTTTTTTGTACTGCTCGGCTGCACATGCGATCGCACACTTGCAAAGCAAACATATACTCCCCTATAGGCGGCGACTATCTGTTTGCAGCGCTGCAAAAAAATAGCTAGCAAGCGATCAACTCGGAATTAACTCCTACACTCATAACCGTGTTGTAGGAAACATTAACAGCACTTCAGATTGCAATAACCCCACCCTGCATAAAAAAAGTGGGACCATTAACTTATATTTAAATACATAGATAACCAAACCACAAGGAGGATCAGTCTTTTAAATATTCACAATTTTGCTCTTTTCATAGAAAAGGAAAACCTGTTTTAGGTGTGCAATATTATTTTTAGTGTGATTTTTTTATGTGATTTATTTATAATGAATATTGTGCATAAATAAATATGTACATATTTTTGTAATATAAAGCAGAGCAAATACCATTTATTTCAGCCATAGCAGGTCATCCTACATTAGCGCAACTCCATTAGTACTATAATTAACATGCTGCCTTCCTTTTTAAACTTTAGCAACATCTGAATTGGAGGAAACACATAAATCAGTAGAAACATCCATGAAGCTGTTAGAGCATCTACCAGACTGGCCTCTGGATCTCGAGTTCTGGAGCACCTGAAGTACCTGAAGACTGTGTCGAGATGCCATCATGTCTAAGTCCGGAAGTCCCCATCTCCGAACCAGTAATTGAAAGACGCCCAGATGTAGAGCCCATTCTCCTGAATGTACATCCTGTCGGCTCAGAAAATCCGCTTCCCAATTGAGAACTCTGGGAATGAAGACGGCTGAGATGGTGGGGAGATTACTGTATACCCACTGTAAGATGTGCCTTACCTCCGCCACGGCCCCATGACTACCTCCCTGACGGTTTATGTATGCGACAGCTATCACGTTGTCCGAATGCACCTTTACCGGGCAGCCCTGTAGGAGGGCCTGAGCCGCCACCAGCGCTCTGAAGAACGCTCTGAGCTCCAGAATATTGATGGGTAGCCTGCTTTCCTACAGAGACCATCTTTCCTGAAATGAATGATCCCTACAGACTGCTCCCCATCCCCGTAGGCTGGCATCCGCAGTGATCAGGGTCCAATCTGCAATCCAAAATGGTCGGCTTCTGGTTAGGTTGCTGAAAAAGCCACCAAGTGAGAGTGTGGCGGACCTTCCTGGGAAGGATAATACTCTGTGACCTGAGGTGAGCATATGAACGACTCCACTGCTGCAGAATGTGAGTACGTGAGTGGAACTGGGCATACTCCACCATATCGAACGTGGTCGCCACTGAGCCCAGGATCCTCATGCAGGCATAGATGGATACCCTGCGATGTCTCAAGAAAACTTGAATTTTGGTCTGTAAATTGTGAACTTTGCCTAGAGGCAGAAAGACTCTCTGGCAACAAGTATCTAGGCGCGCATGTCCTGCGAAGGCCGAAGAGACGATTTGTGGCAATTAATTATCCAACCGTGGGATTGCAAAAAATAAGATTTTAAACCTACTGGTAAATCTTTTTCTCCTAGTCCGTAGAGGATGCTGGGGACTCCGTAAGGACCATGGGGTATAGACGGGCTCCGCAGGAGATATGGGCACTCTAAAGAACTTTTAGTATTGGTGTGCACTGGCTCCTCCCTCTATGCCCCTCCTCCAGACCTCAGTTAGAGAATCTGTGCCCAGAGGAGATGGACAGTACGGGGAAAGGATTTTGTAAATCTAAGGGCAAGATTCATACCAGCCCACACCAATCATACCATATAACTTAGAATATACGCAACCAGTTAACAGTATGAACGAAAAAACAGTATCAGTCAAAGACCGATTCTAACTGTAACATAACCCTTATGTAAGCAACAACTATATACAAGTCTTGCAGATTTAGTCCGCACTGGGACGGGCGCCCAGCATCCTCTACGGACTAGGAGAAAAAGATTTACCGGTAGGTTTAAAATCGTATTTTCTCTTACGTCCTAGAGGATGCTGGGGACTCCGTAAGGACCATGGGGTTTATACCAAAGCTCCAGACCGGGCGGGAGAGTGCGGATGACTCTGCAGCACCGATTGAGCAAACGCGAGGTCCTCATCAGCCAGGGTATCAAACTTGCAGAATTTTGCAAAAGTGTTTGAACCCGACCAAGTAGCAGCTCGGCACAACTGCAATGCCGAGACGCCTCGGGCAGCTGCCCAAGAAGAGCCCACTTTCCTAGTGGAATGGGCCTTTACCGAATTTGGTACCGGCAATCCAGCCGTAGAATGAGCCTGCTGAATCGTCTTACAGATCTAGCGAGCAATAGTCTGTTTAGAAGCAGGCGCGCCAATCTTGTTGGCTGCATACAGGACAAACAGAGCCTCTGTTTTCCTAACCCTAGCCGTCCTGGCTACATAAATTTTCAAGGCCCTGACCACATCCAGGGACTTGGAGTCCTCCAAGTCACCCGTAGCCACAGGCACCACAATAGGTTGGTTCAAATGAAAAGAAGAGACCACCTTAGGTAGAAATTGAGGACGAGTCCTCAACTCTGCTCTATCCACATGAAAAATCAAGTAGGGGCTCTTGTACGACAAGGCCGCCAACTCCGACACCCGCCGTGCAGATGCCAGGGCTAATAACATCACCACCTTCCAGGTGAGAAATTTTAATTCCACCGTTTGAAGAGGTTCAAACCAAAGTGATTTAAGGAACTGTAACACGACGTTAAGGTCCCATGGTGCCACTGGTGGCACAAAAGGAGGTTGGATGTGCAACAATCCCTTCACGAAAGTTTGGACTTCTGAGAGAGAAGCCAATTCTTTTTGAAAAAATATAGATAGGGCCGAAATCTGCACCTTAATGGAGCCTAATTTCAGGCCCATATCCACTCCCGTCTGTAGGAAGTGGAGAAAACGGCCCAGATGGAAATCTTCTGTAGGAGCATTCTTGGTTTCACACCAAGATACATACTTCCTCCAGATACGGTGATAATGCTTCGCCGTTACCTCCTTCCAAGCCTTTATCAGAGTAGGAATAACTTCCCCCGGATACCTCTCTCTGCTAGGATTCGGTGTTCAACCGCCATGCCGTCAAACTCAACCGCGGTAAGTCTTGGAACATGCAAGGCCCCTGCTGTAACAGGTCTTCCCTGAGAGGAAGAGGCCACGGATCTTCTGTGAGCATTTCCTGTAGATCCGAATACCAGGCCCTTCGAGGCCAATCTGGAACCACGAGTATTGCTTGTACTCTGTTTCGTCTTATGATTCTCAACACTTTTGAGATGAGAGGAAGAGGAGGGAACACATAGACGGACTGAAACACCCACGGTGTCATTAGTGCGTCTACCGCTATTGCCTGAGGGTCCCTTGACCTGGCACAATACCTCCGAAGCTTTATGTTGAGGCGTGACGCCATCATGTCTATCTGAGGAAGTCCCCAAAGACTTGCTATCTCTGCAAAGACCTCTTGATGAAGTCCCCACTCTCCTAGATGGAGATAGTGTCTGCTGAGGAAATCTGCTTCCCAGTTGTCCACTCCCGGTATGCAGACTGCTGACAGAACACTTTACGTGATTTTCTGCCCAGCGCAGAATTCTTGTGGCTTCCGCCATTGCCACTCTGCTCCTTGTCCCGCCTTGGCGGTTTACATGAGCCACTGCTGTGATGTTGAGAACCGGTAGGTCGCGAAGAAGATTCTCCGCTTGTCGTAGGCCATTGTAAATGGCCCTCAATTTCAGTACGTTGATGTGTAGACAAGCCTCCTGGCTTGACCATATCCCCTGAAAATTTCTTCCTTTTGTGACTGCTCCCCATCCTCGGAGGCTCGCGTCCGTGGTCACCAGAACCCAGTCTTGAACGCCGAACCTGCGACCCTCTAGAAGGTGAGCACTCTGCAGCCACCACAGGAGAGACACCCTGGCCCTGGGGGACAGGCTTATATTTTGATGTAGGTGTAGATGGGACCCCAACCATTTGTCGAGAAGGTCCCACTGAAAAGTCCTCGCATGGAACCTGCCGAAGGGAATGGCCTCGTAGACTGCCACCAGTTTTCCCAGAACTCGAGTGCATTGATGCACCGACACTCTTTTTGGCTTTAGCAGGTCCCTGACCATGTTCTGGATGTCCTGGGCTTTTTCTATTGGTAGAAACACCCTCTTCTGTTCCGTGTCCAGAATCATGCCTAGGAATGATAGTCGAGTCGTTGGAAGCAACTGAGACTTTGGCAGATTGAGAATCCAACCGTGTTGATGTAACACTCTCAGCGAGAGTGACACGCTTTTCAGCAATTGATCCCTTGATCTCGCCTTTATCAGGAGATCGTCCAAGTACGGGATAATTGTGACACCCTGCTTGAGCAGGATCACCATCATTTCCGCCATCACCTTGGTGAAAATCCTCGGTGCCGTGGAAAGCCCAAACGGCAACGTCTGGAACTGGTAATGACAGTCCTGTACCACGAAACGCAGGTATTCTTGATGAAGAGGAAATATGGGGACATGAAGGTAGGCATCCTTCACGTCCAGCGACACCATAAAATCCCCTGCTTCCAGACTGGATATCACAGTCCAGAGTGATTCCATCTTGAATTTGAACTTTTTCAAGTATAGGTTTAGTGATTTTAATTTCAAAATTGGTCTGACCGAACCATCCGGCTTCGGGACCACAAACATTGTTGAATAGTACCCTTTTCCCTGTTGGCCTAGGGGAACCTTGACAATCACTTGCTGTTGACACAGCTTTTGAATTGCATCTAATACCACTCCCCTCTCCGGGGAAGAGGTTGGCAAGGCAGACTTGAGAAATCGGCGAGGGGGCACCTCTTCGAACTCCAGTTTGTAACCTTGGGATATAATTTCCAACGCCCAAGGATCCACGCCCGATAGGACCCAGACCTGGCTGAAGAGTCGAAGACGTGCCCCCACCGGTGCGGACTCCCTCCGTGGAGCACCAGCGTCATGCGGTGGATTTAGCAGAAGCCGGGGAGGACTTCTGCTCCTGGGAACTAGCAGAAGCAGGTGTTCGCTTACCTCTACCCTTACCTCTGGCGAGGAAAGAGGAGCCCCGACCTCTTCTGGACTTATGCGACCGAAAGGACTGCATCTGATATTGTGGGGTTTTCTTTTGCTGTGGAGGAACAAAAAAGGCAAAAATGTAGATTTATCAGCGGTAGCTGTGGAAACCAGGTCCGCGAGACCATCCCCAAACAAAACTTCCCCCTTGTAAGGTAAAACCTCCATATGCTTTTTTGAGTCGGCATCACCCGACCATTGGCGGGTCCAGAGAGCTCGCCTTGCCGAAACCGCCATGGCGTGGGCTCTGGAACCAAGCAGCCCCACGTCTCTTTGAGCGTCTCTCATATACAAGACTGCGTCCTTAATGTGGCCTAAAGTCAGGAAAATGGTATCCTTGTCCAGGGTATCCATGTCAGGCAACAAAATATCTGTCCATGCTGCAACAGCGCTACAGACCCATGCCGATGCTATTGCCGGTCTGAGTAAAGCACCTGTATGTGCATAAATAGACTTTAAGGTAGTCTCCTGTCTACGATCCGCAGGATCCTTAAGGGCCGCGGTGTCTGGAGACGGTAGCGCCACCTTTTTGGACAGACGCGTTAATGCCTTGTCCACCCTGGGCGAGGATTCCCAACGTACCCTGTCCTTTGCAGGGAAAGGATACGCCATAAGGATCCTCTTGGGAATCTGCAGTTTTTTGTCTGGAGTTTCCCAAGCTTTTTCAAATAATTCGTTCAGTTCATGAGATGGAGGAAACGTTACCTCAGGTTTCTTCCCCTTAAACATGTGTACCCTCGTGTCAGGAACAGAGGGGTCATCTGTAATATGCAAGACATCTTTTATTGCCATAATCATATAATGAATACTTCTGGCCACCTTAGGGTGTAACCTTGCCTCATCATAGTCGACACTGGAGTCAGAATCCGTGTCGGTATCAGTGTCTGCTATTTGTGATAGGGGACGCTTTTGAGACCCTGACGGGCCCTGTGACCCAGTCAAATCCACGGATTGACTCCCTGCTGTTTCCCTGGACTCAGCTTTGTCCATTCTCTTATGTAATAAGGTCACATTAGCATTTAAAATATTCCACATATCATACCAATCATGAGTCGGCGTTGCCAACGGAGACACCACAATCATCTGCTCCACCTCCTCCTTGGATGAGCCTTCCGCTTCATACATGCCGACACACGCGTACCAACACCCGCACACACAGGGATATATCTATAAGGGGACAGTTCCCCAACAAGGCCCTTTGGAGAGACAGAGAGAGAGTATGCCAGCACACACCCAGCGCCAACGGACACTGGAAACAATTCCCAGATATAGCACTTTTATATATATATATTAACAGTGTAATACACTCACTGCGCCCTTGGGTGCCAACTTCCAGGGACCTCGCACTAATGCCTGTTGCGTGTGCCTTGTTGGTCTAGTGGAAAGCACAGCTATACTGCATTCCACCTGCTACACACATCCTGCGTCTCCCTAGCAAGGTGCCCCCTGTCTAAAAGGGGGAGCCAGTCTCTTACCGCCCGGGAGCTGTATGTGTGGCTTCCCCGGAGTCCCACGAGCAGAAGTTACCAACCCGGTCGCCGGTGCTCCCGCAGCTGGGTGACGAAGCGCAGCCTGGGCGGCCCTAGAACACCTGTACCACTGCTCTGAAGTAACCCAGGGGCTGCTTCTTCTAAGCCCCTTGAAAGCTGGTGTCCGCTCCTGCCGGCACCAATGAAAAATCTGGCAGGCGCGGGCGGGGTATAGGGGATAGGCGGTCTGAGGGCTCATGGGTAAAAGCAAGTAACCCTTTTGGTGTCCAGACGCCTCCCATCCAGCCAATACCCACCGGAAAGAATTCCTGTGCCCCCAGTGGATGACAAAGGAAAGGTCGATTTTTAGATACATTTTAAAAACTCATTCTCAAACGACCGACATAGACTGCCTCTAAGACTGCAAAATTCAGATATTTATCATCAGTTTGGTTTTAACTTCAATGTCAGACAATTTAGCTTTCAGTTAAATAAGGAAAGCAATTCCATCCAAAAAAAAGCACTACACAGATCACGATGATCTGTGCAGTGATTCTTAGGTTTAAAAGTAAATGAATTAAAAAAAAAAAATATTTTATTTTTTTACGTGGAGACTCACCCAAAAGCATAACCAGCCCTAGATCTCTGAGTCTGGTCTGGGACTAGAAAAATATCAGGGAGAAAACCAGGGTTGGGTACCCCCCATTTTTCCAGTAACCAGCACCATGCTGAACCAGCAGGGGGAGAGGTTATGACAGAGCAGGGAGACACATCATTGGGTCCCTTTGCATCACAGTACTTACCCCCAAACTTATCAGCCTGGGCCTGGAATTCCTCAGGAAGTGGAGAACCCTCCCATTAAGGAGATTCACCTATCGAGGAACACCCCAGGCCTGGTTTGTTGAAAGGCCACGACTTTGCCCCACACCCCTAGTAGCAGTGGGTGCGGGTTCATAGTGTAAAAGTAGAATTAATATTCTTCTTGACAGTGAAATACAGGGCCTTGCTAGTCTGCACCGGCATGCCAGCAGTTGGATAACCACAAGTGCCAGCATGCCTGGACATTAAGGGGCCGTTGGCACCTTTAGTCCCACTGTCAATGAAACACAACGAAACTTAGCATGAAAAGAAGCCACAACCGGAGCATCATACACAGTGATGGTACCAGGCTCGGTGACACCTGATGTGGCCCAGAGACCCCCAGTGCGGCCCAAAAAATAAGATTTTACTCACCGGTAAATCTATTTCTCGTAGTCCGTAGTGGATGCTGGGAACTCCGTAAGGACCATGGGGAATAGACGGGCTCCGCAGGAGACTGGGCACTCTAAAAGAAAGATTAGGTACTATCTGGTGTGCACTGGCTCCTCCCTCCATGCCCCTCCTCCAGACCTCAGTTAGGATACTGTGCCCGGAAGAGCTGACACAATAAGGAAGGATTTTGAATCCCGGGTAAGACTCATACCAGCCACACCAATCACACCGTATAACTCGTGATACTATACCCAGTTAACAGTATGAAATATAACTGAGCCTCTCAACAGATGGCTCAACAATAACCCTTTAATTAGGCAATAACCATATACAAGTATTGCAGACAATCCGCACTTGGGATGGGCGCCCAGCATCCACTACGGACTACGAGAAATAGATTTACCGGTGAGTAAAATCTTATTTTCTCTGACGTCCTAGTGGATGCTGGGAACTCCGTAAGGACCATGGGGATTATACCAAAGCTCCCAAACGGGCGGGAGAGTGCGGATGACTCTGCAGCACCGAATGAGAGAACTCAAGGTCCTCCTCAGCCAGGGTATCAAATTTGTAGAATTTAGCAAACGTGTTTGCCCCTGACCAAGTTGCAGCTCGGCAAAGTTGTAAAGCCGAGACCCCTCGGGCAGCCGCCCAAGATGAGCCCACTTTCCTCGTGGAATGGGCTGTTACTGATTTAGGATGCGGCAATCCAGCCGCAGAATGCTCCAGCTGAATTGTGCTACAAATTCAGCAAGCAATAGTCTGCTTAGAAGCAGGAGCACCCATTTTGTTGGGTGCCTACAGGATAAAAAACAAGTCAGTTTTCCTGACTCCAGCCGTCCTGGAAATAAAAAATTTTAAGGCCCTGACTACGTCCAGTAACTTGGAATCTTCCAAGTCCCTAGTAGCCGCAGGCACTACAATAGGTTGGTTTAAGTGAAAAGCTGATACCACCTTAGGGAGAAACTGGGGACGAGTCCTCAATTCTGCCCTATCCATATGGAAAATCAGATAAGGGCTTTTACATGACAAAGCCGCCAATTCTGACACACGCCTGGCCGAAGCCAAGGCCAATAACATGACCACTTTCCACGTGAGATATTTCAAATCCACAGTTTTAAGTGGCTCAAACCAATGTGATTTTAAGAAACTCAACACCACGTTGAGATCCCAAGGTGCCACAGAAGGCACAAAAAAGGGGCTGAATATGTAGCACTCCCTTTACAAAAGTCTGAACTCCAGGCAGTGAAGCCAGTTCTTTCTGGAAGAAAATCGACAGAGCCGAAATCTGGACCTTAATGGAACCCAATTTTAGGCCCATAGTCACTCCTGACTGTAGGAAGTGCAGAAAACGACCCAGCTGAAATTCCTCTGTTGGGGCCTTCCCGGCCTCACACCACGCAACATATTTTCACCAATACGGTGATAATGGTTTGCGGTTAATTCTTTCCTGGCTTTTATCAGCGTAGGAATGACTTCCACCGGAATGCCCTTTTGCTTTAGGATCCGGAATTCAACCGCCATGCCGTCCAACGCAGCCGCGGTAAGTCTTGGAACAGACAGGGCCCCTGCTGTAGCAGATCCTGTCTGAGCGGTAGAGGCCATGGGTCCTCTGATATTATTTCTTGAAGTTCTGGGTACCAAGCTCTTCTTGGCCCATCCGGAACCACGAGTATCGTTCTTACTCCTCGTTTTCTTATTATTCTCAGTACCTTTGGTATGAGAGGCAGAGGAGGGAATACATAAACCGACTGGTACACCCACGGTGTCACTAGAGCGTCCACAGCTATTGCCTTAGGGTCCCTTGACCTGGCGCAATATCTAGTTTTTTGTTTAGGCGGGACGCCATCATGTCCACCTGTGGCCTTTCCCAACGGTTTACCAACAGTTGGAAGACTTCTGGATGAAGTCCCCACTCTCCCGGGTGTTGGTCGTGTCTGCTGAGGAAGTCTGCTTCCCAGTTGTCCACTCCCGGAATGAACACTGCTGACAGTGCTAAGACGTGATTTTCCGCCCATCGGAGAATCCTTGTGGCTTCTGCCATCGCCATCCTGCTTCTTGTGCCGCCCTCTCGGTTTACATGGGCGACTGCCGTGATGTTGTCTGATTGGATCAGTACCGGCTGGTTTTGAAGCAGAGGCCTTGCCAGACTTAGGGCATTGTAAATGGCCCTCAGTTCCAGAATATTTATGTGTAGGGACGACTCCTGACTTGACCAAAGTCCTTGGAAATTTCTTCCCTGTGTGACTGCCCCCCAGCCTCGAAGGCTGGCATCCGTGGTTACCAGGACCCAGTCCTGTATGCCGAATCTGCGGCCCTCTTGAAGATGAGCACTCTGCAGCCACCACAGCAGAGATACCCTGGTCCTTGGAGACAGGGTTATCAGCCGAAGCATCTGAAGATGCGATTCCGACCACTTGTCCAAGAGGTCCCACTGAAAAGGTTCTTGCATGGAACCTGCCGAATGGAATTTTGCTTCGTAAGAAGCTACCATTTTTCCCAGGACTCGTGTGCAGTGATGCACCGATACCTCTTTTGGTTTCAGGAGGTCTCTGACTAGAGATGACAGCTCCTTGGCTTTCTCCTGCGGGAGAAACACTTTTTTTCTGTTCTGTGTCCAGAACCATCCCCAGGAACAGCAGGCGTGTAGTAGGAACCAGCTGTGACTTTGGAATGTATAGAATCCATCCGTGCTGTTGTAGCACTTCCCGAGATAGTGCTACTCCGACCAACAACTGCTCCATGGACCTCGCCTTTATAAGGAGATAGTCCAAGTACGGGATAATTAAAAACTCCCTTTTTTCGAAGGAGTATCATCATTTCTGCCATTACCTTGGTAAAGACCCTCGGTGCCGTGGACAGTCCAAACGGCAGTGTTTGGAATTGGTAATGGCAATCCTGTACCACAAATCTGAGGTACTCCTGGTGAGGATGGTAAATGGGGACATGTAGGTAAGCATCCTTCATGTCCAGGGATACCATGTAATCCCCCTCCTCCAGGCTTGCAATAACCGCCCTGAGCGATTCCATCTTGAACTTGAATTTTTTTATGTATGTGTTCAAGGACTTCAAATTTAAAATGGGTCTCACCGAACCGTCCGGTTTCGGTACCACAAACAGTGTGGAATAGTAACCCCGTCCTTGTTGAAGTAGGGGCACCTTGACTATCACCTGCTGGGAATACAGCTTGTGAATTGCCTCTAGCACAGCCTCCCTGCCTGAGGGAGTTGTCGGCAAGGCAGATTTGAGGAAACGGCGGGGGGGAGACGCCTCGAATTCCAGCCTGTACCCCTGAGATACTACTTGAAGGATCCAGGGATCCACCTGTGAGCGAGCCCACTGATCGCTGAAATTTTTGAGGCGGCCCTCCACCGTACCTGGCTACGCTTGTGGAGCCCCCGCGTCATGCGGTGGACTCAGAGGAAGCGGGGGAAGAATTTTGATTCTGGGAACTGGCTGACTGGTGCAGCTTTTTCCCTCTTCCCTCTTCTCTGTGCAGAAAGGAAGCGCCTTTGACCCGCTTGCTTTTCTGAAGCCGAAAGGACTGTACCTGATAATACAGTGCTTTCTTAGGCTGTGAGGAAACCTGAGGTAAAAAATTTTCTTCCCAGCTGTTGCTGTGGATACGAGGTCCCAGAGACCATCCCCAAACAATTCCTCACCCTTATAAGGCTCTATGTGCCTTTTAAACTCAGCATCACCTGTCCAGTGTCGGGTCTCTAATACCCTCCTGACAGAATGGCCATTGCATTAATTCTGGATGCCAGCCTGCAAAATATCCCTCTGTGCATCCCTCATATATAAGACGACGACTTATGTTCGCAAAATAGTATCCCTGTTTGACAGGGTTACAGACCACGCTGCAGCAGCACTATCTGCAGGTCTCAGTCTAGTACCTGAGTGTGTAAATACAGACTTCAGGATAGCCTCCTGCTTTTTATCAGCAGGTACCTTCAAAGTGGCCGTATCCTAAGACGGCAGTGCCACCTTTTTTGACAAACGTGTGAGCGCCTTATCCACCCTAGGGGATATCTCCCAGCGTAACTTATCCTCTGGCGGGAAAAGGTACGCCATCAGTAACTTTTTAGAAATTACCAGTTTCTTATCGGGGGAACCCACGCTTTTTCACACTTCATTCACTCATTTGATGGGGGAACAAAACACTGCCTGCTTTTTCTCCCCAAACATAAAACCCTTTTTTAGTGGTACTTGGGTTAATGTCAGAAATGTGTAACACATTTTTTATTGCCGGGATCATGTAACGAATGTTCATAGTGGATTGTGTATATGTCTCAACCTCGTCGACACTGGAGTCAGACTCCGTGTCGACATCTGTGTCTGCCATCTGAGGGAGCGGGCGTTTTTGAGCCCCTGATGGCCTTTGAGACGCCTGGGCAGGCGCGGGCTGAGAAGCCGGCTGTCCCATAGCTGTTACGTCATCCAGCCTTTTATGTAAGGAGTTGACACTGTCGGTTAATACCTTTCACCTATCCATCCACTCTGGTGTCGGCCCACAGGGGCGACATCCCATTTATCGGCATCTGCTCCGCCTCCACATAAGCCTCCTCATCAAACATGTCGACACAGCCGTACCGACACACCGCACACACACAGGGAATGCTCTGACTGAGGACAGGACCCCACACAGCCCTTTGGGGAGACAGAGAGAGAGTATGCCAGCACACACCAGAGCGCTATATAATGTAGGGATAAACACTATCACTGAGTGAATTTTCCCCAATAGCTGCTTGTATAAACAATATTGCGCCTAAATTTAGTGCCCCCCCTCTCTTTTTAACCCTTTGAGCATGAAAACTACAGGGGAGAGCCTGGGGAGCTGTCTTCCAGCTACACTGTGAAGAGAAAATGGCGCCAGTGTGCCGAGGGAGATAGCTCCGCCCCTTTTTCGCGGACTTTTCTCCCGCTTTTTTATGGATTCTGGCAGGGGTAATTATCACATATATAGCCTCTGGGGCTATATATTGTGATTATTTTGCCAGCCAAGGTGTTTTTATTGCTGCTCAGGGCGCCCCCCCCCAGCGCCCTGCACCCTCAGTGACCGGAGTGTGAAGTGTGTATGAGGAGCAATGGCGCACAGCTGCAGTGCTGTGCGCTACCTTGGTGAAGACTGAAGTCTTCTGCCGCCGATTTTCCGGACCATCTTCATGCTTCTGGCTCTGTAAGGGGGACGGCGGCGCGGCTCCGGGAACGAACACCAAGGACGGGTCCTGCGGTCGATCCCTCTGGAGCTAATGGTGTCCAGTAGCCTAAGAAGCCCAAGCTAGCTGCAAGCAGGTAGGTTTGCTTCTTCTCCCCTTAGTCCCTCGTTGCAGTGAGCCTGTTGCCAGCAGGTCTCACTGTAAAATAAAAAACCTAACATATACTTTCTTTCTAGGAGCTCAGGAGAGCCCCTAGTGTGCATCCAGCTCGGCCGGGCACAGAAATCTAACTGAGGTCTGGAGGAGGGGCATAGAGGGAGGAGCCAGTGCACACCAGATAGTACCTAATCTTTCTTTTAGAGTGCCCAGTCTCCTGCGGAGCCCGTCTATTCCCCATGGTCCTTACGGAGTTCCCAGCATCCACTAGGACTTCAGAGAAAATAGGATTTTGAATACCTACCGGTAAATCCTTTTCTATGAGTCCGTAGAGGATGTTGGGCCACTCAAAGAACCATGGGGTATAGACGGGATCCGCAGGAGACATGGGCACTTTAAGACTTTCAAAAGGGGCGTGACCTGGCTCCTCCCTCTATATCCCCCACCAGACTCAGTTTGGAACTGTGCCCGGCGAGACGGACATTTCGAGGAAAGGATTTAACAACAAAGGTGAGCACAACACCAGCTCACGCCATAAGCATTCCGTACAACATGGCAGATAACTGAACACATGTCAACGGACATGAACAAGATTCAGCAAGAAGCTGAAAAAACCATAACACCAACTGTGTTTAACCAGAACTACACTGCAGATACAGTACGCACTGGGACGGGCGCCCAACATCCTCTACGGACTCATAGAAAAGGATTTACCGGTAGGTATTCAAAATCCTATTTTCTATTTCGTCCTAGAGGATGTTGGGCCGCTCAAAAAACCATGGGGATAATACCTAATCTCTAAAAAAGGGCGGGAGAGTGCGGATGACTCTGCAGCACCGATAGACCAAAACTAAGGTCTTCATCGGCCAAGGTATCAAACTTGTAAAACTTAGCAAATGTGTTTGACCCCGACCAAGTAGCAGCTCGGCAAAGTTGCAATGCCGAGACACCCAGGGCAGCCGCCCAGGAGGAGCCCACCTTCCTAGTGGAATGGGCATTCACCGATTTCGGTAACGGCAAGCCTGCCGCGGAATGAGCCTGCTGAATTGTTTGACAAATCCAGCGTGCAATGGTCTGCTTGGAAGCAGGACATCCAATCTTATTGGGAGCGTATAAAATAAACAGAGACTCTGTTTTCCGCAATGGAGCCGTTCTGGCTACATAGATTTTCAAGGCTCTGACCACATCCAGAAGCCAAAGCGCCAGTAGCCACTGGCACCACAATAGGTTGGTTAATATGAAAAGAGGAAACCACCTTTGGCAGAAATTGTTGCCGAGTTCTTAACTCAGCACGATCTTCATGGAAGATCAAATAAGGGCTCTTGTGAGACAAGGCCGCCAACTCTGACACCCGCCTAGCAGATGCCAATGCCAATAAAATGACAACCTTCCAAGTGAGGAATTTCAACTCCACTTTACGTAAAGGTTCAAACCAATGTGACTGAAGGAATGATAACACCACGTTATGGTCCCAAGGTGCCACAGGGGGCACAAAAGGAGGTTGGATATGCAACACCCCTTTCACAAAGGTCTGCACCTCAGGAAGTGAGGCCAATTGTTTCTGAAAGAAAATGGACAAAGCAGAAATCTGTACTTTAATGGAGCCCAATTTAACGCCCTCATCCACACCATTTTGAAGAAAATGGAGAAAACGGCCAAGGTCAAATTTCTCCACATGAGCTTTCTTGGACTCGCACCAGGAAATATATTTCCTCCAAATACGGTGATAGTGCTTCGACGTCACACCCTTCCTGGCCAGGATATGAGTAGGTATGACTTCACTGGGAATACCCTTTTGGGCTAAAATCTGGCGTTCAACCGCCATGCCGTCAAACGTAGCCGCTGTAAGTCTTGATAGACGAACGGCCCCTGCCGCAGCAGGTCCTCGCGCAGAGGAAGAGGCCAGGGATCGTCGACCGGTAATGGCAGAAGATCCGGGTACCAAGTTCTCCTTGGCCAGTCCGGGACCACAAGGATCGCCGGAATGCTTGTCCTTTTTAGAAGCCTCAGCACCTTTGGGATGAGAGGAACCGGAGGGAACACATACACTGAGGGGAACACCCAGGGTGTTGTCAGTGCATCCACCGCGTCCGCCTGAGGGTCCCTGGACCAAGAGCAATACCTTGGAAGTTTCTTGTTGAGGCGAGACGCCATCATGTCTATATGGGGAACCCCCCATCGCTTTGTCAGCAGCGTGAAGACCTCCGGATGGAGGCTCCACTCTCCTGGATTTAGGTCGTGTCTGCTGAGGAAGTCGGCTTCCCAGTTGTCCACTCCCGGAATGAATATTGCCGACAGAGCGCTTGTATGCCTCTCCGCCCAGCGAAGAATCTTTGTGGCTTCTGCCATTGCCGCTCTGCTTCTTGTGCCGCCTTGGCGGTGTATGTAAGCTACTGCCGTGACATTGTCCAATTGAATCAGAACCGGCAGGTCTCGAAGATGATGTTCTGCTTGTAGAAGGCCGTTGTAAATGGCCCTCAGTTCCAGAACGTTGATGTGAAGATGAGTTTCTGGACTTGACCATCTTCCCTGGAAGGTCACCCCCAGAGTGACTGCCCCCCAACCTCGGAGACTTGCATCCGTGGTCACTAAGATCCAGTCCTGGATCCCGAACCAACGTCCTGCAAGGAGGTGAGAGCTGTTGAGCCACCACAGGAGGGAGACCCTGGTGTTGGGAGATAGAATTATCTTCCGGTGCATATGCAGATGGGATCCAGACCACTTGTCCAACAGATCCCCCTGAAACACTCTGGCATGGAACCTCCCGAATTGGAGGGTCTCGTATGCCGCCACCATCTTTCCCAGCATTCATGGTCATGAATGCATTGATGAATGGAAACCGTTTTCGGTTTCAAAAAGAGTTTTACCAAACTCTGAATTTCCAGAGCTTTCTCCACAGGGAGAAAAACCTTCAGCTGGACCGTGTCCAGAATCATGCCCAAAAACGCCAAACCGGTTGTCGGGATCAACTGTGACTTTTGTAAGTTCAGGAGCCAGCCGTGCTGTTGCAGAACTGACATGGACAGTGCAATGTCCTGTAACAACTTGTCTTTGGACTTCGCCTTTATCAGGAGATCGTCCAAGTACGGGATAATTGTAACTCCTTGCCTGCGCAGGAGAACCATCATTTCTACCATTACTTTGGTAAAAATCCTCGGAGCCATGGACAGACCAAACGGCAACGTCTGAAACTGGTAGTGCGTATCCTGGATAGCAAACCTCAGGAATCTTTGGTGAGGAGGATAAATGGGGACATGAAGGTAAGCGTCCTTTATGTCCAAGGAGACCATGAACTCTCCTTCCTCCAGATTGGAGATCACCGCTCTGAGAGACTCCATCTTGAATTTGAATTTCTCTAGGAAAAAGTTGAGAGATTTCAGGTTGAGAATAGGTCTCACCGAGCCGTCCGGCTTCGGCACCACGAACAGGCTTGAATAAAAGCCCTGCCCCTGCTGATCTAGGGGTACCGGGACCACAACCTGATTTAGACACAATTTTTGTACTGCACCGCAGACTAGTTCCCTTTCCTGCAGCGAAGCTGGCAAGGCTGATTTGAAAAACCGGTGAGGGGGCACGTCTTGAAACTCCAGTGTGTACCCCTGGGATACAATCTTCAACACCCAAGGGTCTAGACCCGAGCGAACCCAGACCTGACTGAAAAACCTGAGACGTGCCCCCACCTGAGCGGGTCCCTGTAATGGGGACCCGGCGTCATGCGGTGGGTTTAGGAGGATCCGGGGAGGACCTCTGCTCCTGGACACCCGAGGAGGCGGGTGCCCTTTCTCCTCTACCTCTGGTAGCCAGAAAGAAGTTGCCTCGGCCCCTTCTATACTTGTTGGGCCGAAAGGAATGCATTTGATAATTTGGCTGTTTCTTTTGCTGCGTAGGAACCGAGGGTAAGAAGGTAGATTTACCCGCGGTAGCTGCTGACACTAAATCAGCAAGGCCTTCACCGAAAAGTTCTCCCCCTTTGAAGGGAAGGGATTCCATATTCCTTTTGGAATCAGCGTCAGCATTCCACTGATGAGTCCAAAGCGCACGTCTAGCCGCAATGGACATAGCATTCGCCTTAGCACTAAGGAGGCCAGCGTCACGTACAGCCTCTTTCAAGTATGCAGCTGCATCTCTCATATAACCCAGCGTCACCTGGATGGAATCTCTATCTAGATTCTCCCAATCAGAAGATAAAGTGTCTGCCCACTTTTCAATAGCACTACTGACCCACGCGGACGCAATAAGAGGCCTGAGCAACGTCCCTGTAGTAGTGAAAATAGCCTTCAGGGTAGCCTCCTGCTTACGGTCCGCCGGCTCCTTAAGAGTCGTCGACTGAGCTGCAGGGAGGGCTACCTGTTTTGACAAACGCGCCAGGGCTTTGTCTACAGTGGGGGGATTCTCCCACGGGTCCCTATCCGACTCGGGAAAAGGGTATGCCACGTTGATTCTTTTAGGAATCTGAAACTTTTTATCAGGGTTATTTCTAATGCTATCAAAGAGAGCGTTCAGTTCAAAACAAGGAGGAAAAGTAACCGAGCGCTTTATCTCCTTGTAAATCAGGACCCTGGTTTCAGGTGTAATAGGGTCCTCATTAATATTCAAGATATCTTTAACAGCTACAATCATATACTGAATACTCTTAGCCAATCTTGGATCTAATCTGGAATCAGCATAATCGACATCGGCATCAGAGTCCGTGTCGGTACCTGTGTCAACTAATTGGTCAAAACTACGTTTGTGTGACCCTGCAGGGTCTTGCAACTGTAATAAAGCGTCCTCTACTGTTCTCTTCCACACCTGGGATTGATACGCAGACTCATCAAACTTTTGATTTAATGATGTGACACTAGCATGCAAAGCATTCAAAGTATTTAACCAATCTGCAGTCGGTGTTGCCGACATGGCCACTCCCAAAACATTTGGTGTCCCCAACAAATCGTCCCCCGGAGAGGAGTAATCAGCCTGCGACATGTCGACACCTGAGAAACAGCACACACACCAAGTAGTGAGGGAACACAAAGGGAAATAGCCAGCTCACACCCCAGCGCCAAATAAGCAGGTCTGTGAACACCAAAGATGTCCCAGAGCTGTCTGCGCTTGTTTTACATAAATAAATATGCCCCCTCTATGTCTTTTTAGCACCCTGGTACTTGCTGCGGAGAGGAAGGACCAGCGACTTCAGTTTGTGGAGGAGGAAATGGCGCCAGTGAGCAGTGAGGAAGAAGCTCCGCCCCCAACATGGCGCGCTTCTTCCCGCTTTTATTATTTAATTATATGCCGGCGGGGGTTAGCGGGCAGTGCCAGGGCACTGTAGGATTATGCCAGCCTTATATATGAGGTAATATATGCTCCCCAGGGCGCCCCCCCCCCCCAGCGCCCTGCACCCAGTAGTATGTACTCAGCGGGAGCATGGCGCGCACTGTGCATAGCCGCTGTGCGGTACCTCTACAATGCCGTCTTGAAAGATGGAGAAGTCTTCTTTCTTCTTATACTCACCTGTCTTCTGACTTCTGGCTTGAAGAGGGGGGACGGCAAGCTGTGGGAGGGAGCATCCAGGAGAGCCCGGCGTTCGTCTCCCCTCAGGAGCTGAAGGCATCCTGTCAGCAGCAGCAGAGCCCTGGTACTCATCAGAAGTGGGTCTAGACTGCTCTCCCCTCTTGCCCACGAAGCAGGGAGTCTGTAGCCAGCAGATCTCCCCAAAATAAAAAACCTAACATAAAGTCTTTCAGAGAAACTCTAGGAGCTCCTCCTAGTGCCCTGTGTCTCCTCCGGGCACATTTCTAAAACTGAGTCTGGTGGGGAATATAGAGGGAGGAGCCAGGTCACGCCCCTTTTGAAAGTCTTAAAGTGCCCATGTCTCCTGCGGATCCCATCTATACCCCATGGTTCTTTGAGCGGCCCAACATCCTCTAGGACGAAATAGAAAATAAGATTTTACTTACCGATAAATCTATTTCTCGTAGTCCGTAGTGGATGCTGGGACTCAGTCAGGACCATGGGGAATAGCGGCTCCGCAGGAGACAGGGCACAAAATTTAAAAGTTTGACCACTAGGTGGTGTGTACTGGCTCCTCCCCCTATGACCCTCCTCCAAGCCTCAGTTAGGATACTGTGCCCGGACGAGCGTACACAATAAGGAAGGATTTTGAATCCCGGGTAAGACTCATACCAGCCACACCAATCACACCGTACAACTTGTGATCTGAACCCAGTTAACAGTATGACAAACGTAGGAGCCTCTGAACAGACGGCTCACAACAATAACAACCCGATTTTTTTGTAACAATAACTATGTACAAGTATTGCAGACAATCCGCACTTGGGATGGGCGCCCAGCATCCACTACGGACTACGAGAAATAGATTTATCGGTAAGTAAAATCTTATTTTCTCTGACGTCCTAGTGGATGCTGGGACTCCGTCAGGACCATGGGGATTATACCAAAGCTCCCAAACGGGCGGGAGAGTGCGGATGACTCTGCAGCACCGAATGAGAGAACTCCAGGTCCTCCTTAGCCAGGGTATCAAATTTGTAGAATTTTACAAACGTGTTCTCCCCTGACCACGTAGCTGCTCGGCAGAGTTGTAATGCCGAGACCCCTCGGGCAGCCGCCCAAGATGAGCCCACCTTCCTTGTGGAATGAGCCTTGACAGATTTAGGCTGTGGCAGGCCTGCCACAGAATGTGCAAGTTGAATTGTGCTACAAATCCAACGAGCAATCGTCTGCTTAGAAGCAGGAGCACCCAGCTTGTTGGGTGCATACAGTATAAACAGCGAGTCAGATTTTCTGACTCCAGCCGTCCTTGAAATATATATTTTCAATGCTCTGACAACGTCCAGCAACTTGGAATCCTCCAAATCGCTAGTAGCCGCAGGCACCACAATAGGCTGCTTCAGGTGAAACGCTGCAACCACCTTAGGCAGAAAGTGAGGACGCGTCCGCAGTTCTGCCCTGTCCGAATGGAAAATCAGATATGGGCTTTTATACGATAAAGCCGCCAATTCTGACACTCTCCTGGCTGAAGCCAGGGCCAGTAGCATGGTTACTTTCCATGTAAGATATTTCAAATCCACCGATTTGAGTGGCTCAAACCAATGGGATTTGAGAAAATCCAAAACTACATTAAGATCCCACGGTGCCACTGGGGGCACAACCGGGGGCTGTATATGTAGTACTCCTTTTACAAAAGTCTGGACTTCAGGAACTGAAGCCAATTCTTTCTGGAAGAAAATCGACAGGGCCGAAATTTGAACCTTAATGGACCCTAATTTGAGGCCCATAGACAATCCTGTTTGCAGGAAATGTAGGAATCGACCCAGTTGAAATTCCTCCGTCGGGGCCTTCCTGGCCTCACACCACGCAACATATTTTCTCCAAATGCGGTGATAATGTTGTGCAGTCACCTCCTTCCTGGCTTTTACCAGGGTAGGGATGACCTCTTCCGGAATGCCTTTTTCCCTTAGGATTCGGCGTTCAACCGCCATGCCGTCAAACGCAGCCGCGGTAAGTCTTGAATTAAGACACGGTCCCTGCTGAAGCAGGTCCCGTCTTAGAGGTAGAGGCCACGGATCTTCCGTGAGCATCTCCTGAAGTTCCGGGTACCAAGTTCTTCTTGGCCAATCCGGAGCCACGAGTATCGTTCTTACTCCCCTTTGCCGTATAATTCTCAGTACTTTTGGTATGAGAGGCAGAGGAGGAAACACATACACTGACTGGTACACCCATGGTGTTACCAGAGCGTCTACAGCTATTGCCTGAGGGTCTCTTGACCTGGCGCAATACCTGTCCAGTTTTTTGTTGAGGCGGGACGCCATCATGTCCACCATTGGTCTTTTCCAATGGACCACAAACAAGTGGAAGACTTCTGGATGAAGTCCCCACTCTCCCGGGTGCAGATCGTGTCTGCTGAGGAAGTCTGCTTCCCAGTTGTCCACTCCCGGGATGAACACAGCTGACAGTGCTAACACATGATTTTCTGCCCAGCGGAGAATCCTTGCAGCTTCTGCCATTGCCCTCCTGCTTCTTGTGCCGCCCTGTCTGTTTACGTGGGCGACTGCCGTGATGTTGTCCGACTGAATCAACACCGGCTGACCCTGAAGCAGAGGTTTTGCCAGGCTTAGAGCATTGTAGATTGCTCTTAGCTCCAGTATATTTATGTGAAGAGACGTCTCCAGGCTTGACTACACGCCCTGGAAGTTTCTTCCCTGTGTGACCGCTCCCCAGCCTCTCAGGCTGGCATCCGTGGTCACTAGGACCAAGTTCTGTATGCCGAATCTGCGGCCCTCTAACAGATGAGCACTCTGCAACCACCATAGCAGAGACACTCTTGTCCTTGTGGACAATTTTATCCGCTGATGCATCTGCAGATGCAATCCGGACCATTTGTCCAGCAGATCCCACTGAAAAGTTCGTGCATGGAATCTGCCGAATGGAATCGCTTCGTAAGAAGCTACCATTTTTCCCAGGACTCTTGTGCATTGATGCACAGATACTTTTCCTGGTTTTAGGAGGTTCCTGACTAGATCGGATAACTCCCTGGCTTTCTCCTCCGGAAGAAATACCTTTTTCTGAACAGTGTCCAGAATCATCCCTAGGAACAACAGACGTGTCGTCGGGATCAGTTGGGATTTTGGAAAATTCAGAATCCACCCGTGTTGTTGGAGCACTACTTGGGTTAGTGCTACTCCGACCTCCAGCTGTTCTCTGGATCTTGCCCTTATCAGGAGATCGTCCAAGTAAGGGATATCGGTCTTACCGAGCCGTCCGGCTTCGGTACCACAAATAGCGTGGAGTAATACCCCTGTCCCTGTTGTAGGAGGGGTACCTTGACTATCACCTGCTGAGAATACAGCTTGTGAATGGCCTCCAATACCGTCGCCCTGTCGGAGGGAGACGTTGGCAAAGCAGACTTTAGGAAACGGCGAGGAGGGGACTTCTCGAATTCCAACCTGTAACCCTGAGATACTACCTGCAGGATCCAGGGGTCCACCTGCGAGTGAGCCCACTGTGCGCTGAAATGTTTGAGGCGACCCCCCACCGCCCCTGAGTCTGCTTGTAAGGTCCCAGCGTCATGCTGACGCCTTTGTAGAAGCCGGGGAGGGCTTCTGCTCCTGGGAAGGAGCTGCTTGTTGCAGTCTCTTACCCTTTCCTTTGCCTCGGGGCAAATAGGAATGTCCTTTTGCTCGTTTGTTCTTATAGGAACGAAAGGACTGCGGCTGAAAAGCCTGCGGCTTTTTCTGCTGGGAGGTGACCTGGGGTAAAAAGGTGGATTTTCCGGCCGTTGCCGTGGCCACCAGATCCGATAGACCGACCCCAAATAATTCCTCCCCCTTATACGGCAATACTTCCATATGTCGTTTGGAATCCGCATCACCTGACCACTGGCGCGTCCATAAACTTCTTCTGGCAGATATGGACATCGCACTTACTCTTGATGCCAGAGTGCAAATATCTCTCTGTGCATCTCGCATATAAAGAAATGCATCCTTTAACTGCTCTATAGTCAGTAAAATACTGTCCCTATCCAGGGTATCAATATTTTCAGACAGTGACTCCGACCAAGCCACGCCAGCACTGCACATCCAGGCTGAGGCGATTGCTGGTCTCAGTATAACACCCGTATGTGTGTATATACTTTTTAATGTATTCTCCATCCTCCTATCAGCTGGATCTTTGAGGGCGGCCGTATCAGGAGACGGTAACGCCACTTGCTTTGATAAGCGTGTGAGCGCCTTATCCACCCTAGGAGGTGTTTCCCAGCGCGCCCTAACCTCTGGCGGGAAAGGGTATAATGCCAATAACTTCTTTGAAATTAGCAGTTTTCTATCTGGGGTAACCCACGCTTCATCACACACTTCATTCAGTTCCTCTGATTCAGGAAAAACTATCGGTAGTTTTTTCACACCCCACATAATACCCCTTTTTGTGGTACTTGCAGTATCAGAGATATGCAAAGCCTCCTTCATTGCCGTGATCATATAACGTGTGGCCCTACTGGAAAATACGTTTGTTTCTTCACCGTCGACACTGGATTCAGTGTCAGTGTCTGGGTCTGGGTCTGTGTCGACCGACTGGGGTAAAGGGCGTTTTACAGCCCCTGACGGTGTCTGAGACGCCTGGACAGGTACTAACTGGTTTGCCGCCTGTCTCATGTCGTCAACCGACTTTTGTAGCGTGCTGACACTATCCCGTAATTCCATAAATAAAGCCATCCATTCTGGTGTCGACTCCCTAGGGGGTGACATCACCATTACAGGCAATTGCTCCGCCTCCACGCCAACATCGTCCTCATACATGTCGACACATACGTACCGACACACAGCAGACACACAGGGAATGCTCTGATAGAAGACAGGACCCCACTAGCCCTTTGGGGAGACAGAGGGAGAGTTTGCCAGCACACACCCAAGCGCTATAAATATATATAGGGACAACATTAATAAGTGTGTTCCCTTTATAGCAGCTCAAATATTATAAATATCGCCAATAAGTGCCCCCCCCTCTCTGTTTTTACCCTGTTTCTGTAGTGCAGTGCAGGGGAGAGTCCTGGGAGCCATCCTCGCAGCGGAGCTGGGCAGGAAAATGGCGCTGTGTGCTGAGGAGAATAGGCCCCGCCCCCTTTTCGGCGGGCTTCTTCTCCCGGTTTTTTTGGAACCTGGCAGGGGTTAAATACATCCATATAGCCCCAGGGGCTATATGTGATATATTTTAGCCAGAATAGGTATATTACATTGCTGCCCAGGGCGCCCCCCCCAGCGCCCTGCACCCTCAGTGACCGCTGGTGTGAAGTGTGCGGAGAGCAATGGCGCACAGCTGCAGTGCTGTGCGCTACCTCATGAAGACTGAGACGTCTTCTGCCGCCGGTTTCTGGACCTCTTCTCTATTCGGCATCTGCAAGGGGGTCGGCGGCGCGGCTCCGGTGACCCATCCAGGCTGTACCTGTGATCGTCCCTCTGGAGCTAGTGTCCAGTAGCCTAAGAAGCAAATCCATCCTGCACGCAGGTGAGTTCACTTCTTCTCCCCTAAGTCCCTCGTTGCAGTGAGCCTGTTGCCAGCAGGACTCACTGAAAATAAAAAACCTAACAAACTTTTTCTAAGCAGCTCTTTAGGAGAGCCACCTAGATTGCACCCTGCTCGGACGGGCACAAAAACCTAACTGAGGCTTGGAGGAGGGTCATAGGGGGAGGAGCCAGTACACACCACCTAGTGGTCAAACTTTTAAATTTTGTGCCCTGTCTCCTGCGGAGCCGCTATTCCCCATGGTCCTGACGGAGTCCCAGCATCCACTAGGACGTCAGAGAAAAGGGTAGTGGCTTCGCATAAAGGTGGTGTGGTTTTGTTGGAGGCCCGCTAGTATCATTAAAGAGGTGTGTGGCTTCGCTGGTAAGCCCCCGACTACCTCACTCCAGGGGAATTCGGGCTGCCCCCAGAGAATATCTTCCGGCATTGCCAGCCTCTTCTCAGTGACAGGAGCAGAGTGCTGCAGCATGTCACACTGCAGCACCTGGCTCCTGTCACTGCGGAGGAGTCTGCATTTTGGCGTCACCCCTTGAAAGGGTGACACCTGTGAGAGGCAGGCACGCCCCTTGTGACACCACTGATCGTGCCACTTCGTATATAGATTCATACTCTGTCGCATACAGATATACAAGTTATGCATATGAAATAATAATTTGCAATGCAATTAAGATGCATTTTCAAGCGAAAAAGACGCCCGGCATATGCTGAGTAACACGGGAACTGGAGCACTGAGGAGGGAGGACTAGAGCAACAGTATAGTAGAACAAAGCTGTATTAGACTTTTTTTTTTGCTGTAAAAAGCAAATTGCATTGAGGTTTAGTGGTCCTTCATGTAGTGAATTATAGAAACTCACTTCAGTCGTTGACAGACGTTTATCTCCATTGTCGCTGCCAATCCCAGAGTCAGGGCCATGGTTTTTACTTGGATAGAAGTCTTCGATGCTGTAACAAAACACAAACAGCATTAAATCAGGTAAAGTATTATGAGTGATAAAGAAACAGGACCAACTCACAGGGAAAGTCATGAGAGGTGAAGGAAAGTATTTACTATTTACTAACAAACACACCTTGATTATAACACAATAAGGCTCTGCCTACAATTCAGTTGTGCACACTTGTAGAGTATCTAGCGACACTTTCTGATCCAACAATGCACACAAACCAATATTTATGAAATATGATAAGAAAAAAAGTTTATTATTTTCTAAGATTTGTTCTTGCCTTTTGCAAATGACATTTGCATCTAATGCCTGTGGCAACATTCTAGAAGCCGTAAAAGTTGAATGTATAAACTTTGCTATGGAAACCGGTGGTGTCTGACACACCTCTATGTAACTGTGTGACAGGAGCCCCTCATCACTACTCAGGGATCCTACCAATAACCACACTCTACTTATAGCTTTCCTTTGCCAACATCAAGTGAACAGGTGGCTAAATCCACAAGACTTGCACATTCATTTTCCTGAAATGCTATATTGCAGTGTATTACAACAGGTTGGTATGTAACACCTCGGTTCATGACATAACAAAACCTCTAGAGAACTCATACAATAAATTTCCAATTAAGTAAAACTAAGACAGCAGTGTAGGCTGACAAGTCAAACGTTCATATACTATATTGCACTCTAAGCTTTTATGCTTGACGCGTTTCAGCACGCTCATTGCTTTCCACAGAAGCATCTACACAAGTTCCTCATCAATCAGCCATGGGACTAATGTGTCCGGACTTATTTGAATGACTGCAATTATGTTTTACCAGCATCTTTTTGGTATCCGGACTCCAGGTCGACAGCACAAAGGTCGACACACCTTAGGTCGATGCCAATTGGTCGACACACCTTAGGTCGACATGGACAAAAGGTCGACATGGACAAAAGGTCAACAGGAACAAGGTCGACATGGAAAAAGGTCGACATGAGTTTTTCACGATTTTTTTCTTTTTTTGAACCTTTTCATACTTAACAATCCACGTGGACTACGATTGGAACGGTAAAGTGTGCCGAGCGAAGCGGTAGCGGAGCGAAGGCACCATGCCCGAAGCTTCGCTCGCCATGCGAGGGGACGCGGTGCACTAATTGGGGTTCCCGGTCACTCTACGAAGAAAACGACACCAAAAAAACATAAAAAACTCATGTCGACCTTTTTCCATGTCGACCTTGTTCCTGTCGACCTTTTGTCCATGTCGACCTTTTGTCCATGTCGACCAATTGGCGTCGACCTAAGGTGTGTCTGGTGTTTTTATTATCAGCCTCAATTTAGCTACGTAGTTATTTATGTACAATTACATATTCACATCATTTTTAATAGCACAATGGAGTATCTGCTCTTCGTAGTTCTATCAATTCAATTAATGCTGGGTTTTTTTTTTTTAAGTTTTCTTTTAGAGTGTTTTTCTATTGGGATTTACAGATCATCCATCTACACAGCTGCTGCCTATTTAGCCTATTGATTGCCCACATACAAAAAAACTCTAGCTCTATAATACTCCTCAAATGTTATAACATACGAATAACTGCATAACGTGTTACTATAATTGTGCTCAGAGTAGCAGAGAATATACATATGAGCGCATGGATCGGAGAGGTAGCAACACATCCACTAATAAGCGAAGGAATGGCAGGATGTGACAGGAGCACCATCATGGTGGGGGGGATAGTCAGAGGTATATGCAGTTGCAGTAGTAGCTATGGCAAAGTCACTATTGAGTTATGCCAATGCTACAGCTGACGGGCATCTACTTAGACGCTCTCCAGCTGCAGCACAAATTCGCTGATGTCAATACAAAACACACTGGGGCAGCTGTATTAAGCCTGGAGAAGTGATAAAGCAGTGATAAGAGCAAGGTGATAACACACCAGCCAATCAGCTCCCAACTGTAAATTTACATATTGGAGTTGATTGGCTGGTGCGCTACCACCTTGCACTAATCACTGATTTATCACTTCTCCAGGCTTAATACATCTGCCCCAAAATCAGATACTTCACCTTCCTATGCCAGACGCATAATGTCGGAGTGACCATGGCCGCCAGTGTCAGTGTAACTGCAGTCACTAACACAGACATTCCTGCGACTGTTAGCCACTCCTAGCCCCCAGTTACAACGCAGAAACGCCCATCGATATTGCATGGATCTCCATGCAATATCGATTCGCGTCCCCAGGTGGTAGACACTGTGGTGAACATGCAGTGCATTTCGAACGCAAGAGAGGTCGTCAAAATTCAGGAGTTGCGCCCAATACTTTGTTTGCGTCAATCTCTGATTCACCCCCTAAGTTAGATAATTTAATGAAAAGGGGTCTACTAGAGCAAAGTAGTTATGTCAGGGTCCTGATGTGGAAATGCTGAACGCACCTTTATAGGGAAATATCCACTTGTATGTATCTAGGTGACTCTTCAACATGTTTGTGTGAACATGACAAGCGGACTTTAATCTTGTGCACTCTGTGGAAAAAATAATTTTCTATGTTCGTGGAGCACTTAAATGGGAAAGGTTTTAGTGTAGTATGTACAAAGATGGCTCAACCCCTAAGGAGGGAATTCAATTAGCCACGGCTAATTGATCTCCTGGGGTTATTCAATTGCCCAGATAGCCAGCAATATCAGGGATTTTTCTTCACCTGCCTAGAGGCAGGCAAAAAAAAAAAATCCCTGTTAAGCGCTGTTTTTCGCGGTTGCAAAAATACATGGATCTGGGAACTTATTTTAGCATTTGGCAAGCAGTATTCTTTAGCGCAAAAACATATCCGGCACAACTGAATAGCCCCTATATCTGCAACACCCTCCTACAGGTTCCTTATTCAAAAACTTCCAGTTGTACCAGAAACCTTATTTCCTGCAGATGAGGTAAAGTAACATAAAAAACAATTTTAACGAGCACTTTATTGGCAGAAGTATTTAAGAGCACTTTAAGCACTTTAAGAGCAGAAGCACTAATAAAGTCTGAATAGAACTATACAAACATACGATTATATGGGCTGATAATATGCATGATCCAAGTGATAAATACTAGCACTGTAAAGGCTGAGAACATACCAGCACCTTAAGTTTGTCATCATTCAAGTAACAAGATCTGCATCTGTGATGTAAAAGCGATGAAGTACCTATCTGTGAGCGGCTGAGAAGGGATTCTTTTCGCTAATGAGGGCAAGTCGAGAGAATCTGGCTTTTTCTCTGTCCTGCAGCAAGCATGAATATTCAGAAACTTAAATATGTGCACCTTCCCCTTCAGGCAAATCTGAATAAAAAAAAGGGGGTGGGATACACACGCTGGTAAATGAATGCCAAAGGCTTGTGCACAAACACAGACCACATTTGACTTGCTGCCTTAATTAATAAATGTACAGCTAATATACAAGTACAACCATGCAGTATGCTTATTGTGCTATGTTTAGTCTATGTTCTGTATGTTTTTCAATTTGCTGTAATTCTAATGCTTTTGTACTATATACCATGTATTTGATGTATGTAAAGCGACTTTGAGCCCTGCAGAAGAAAAGCGGTATATAAATAAAATTATTATTATTATTACATATAATGTCATTCAGATACTGCTTCCCAGAGCATTCAAGCATACAGGTTCATTTTGGTCAAACAAAAACGGGAATGGTTTGCCACAAAGGAATTCCACTTGTTCTGGTTACAAGAAAGAACACATAATATATACGTCAGGACATCACATCCCACCAGTCCAGCAACCAACCACCACCCATCCTTTGCCACCCCTCCCCTACCCTCTTTCCAACTCTGACATCTTTCTCCCATGTATCTGGCGAGGAAGTCATGGCCCTCATACACTCCTCCCCCCCCCCCCCCCACAACCTCCCCACTCGACCCTATCCCCTCCCACCTCCTCCGCTACCTCTCTCCTTCTGCCTGTTCCCATCTTGCCCACCTTCTCAATCTCTCCCTCTCATCAGGCACTGTCCCCTCTGCCTTCAAGCATTCTCTTGTCTCCCCTATTCTTAAAAAACCTACCCTTGATCCTAACACTCTCTCTAACTATCGACCCATCTCTCTCCTCCCCTTTGCCTCCAAACTTCTTGAGCGTATTGTCTATAATCGCCTTACTGCCTTTCTTTCCTCTCACTCACTGCTTGACCCATTCCAGTCTGGTTTCCGCTCTCTCCACTCCACTGAAACTGCCCTCACAAAAGTCTGCAATGACCTCCATGCCGCCAAATCTAAGGGCCACTACTCTCTGCTTATTCTTCTTGACCTCTCTGCTGCTTTTGACACTGTGGACCACCCTCTCCTTCTGCAAATCCTTCACTCTCTTGGTCTACGCGATACTGCCCTCTCCTGGCTGTCCTTCTACCTCTCTGATCGTTCCTTCTCTGTCTCCTCTCATGATGCTACCTCGCCCCCACTTCCACTAACTGTTGTTGTCCCCCAAGGTTCTGTTCTTGGTCCTCTCCTTTTCTCTCTCTATACGTCCTCTTTAGGTGAACTCATTAGTTCTTTTCATTTCCAGTATCACCTCTATGCTGACGACACTCAAATCTACCTCTCCTCCCCTGATCTCTCCACGGCTCTCCTCACTCGTGCCTCTAACTGTCTTTCTGCTATCTCTTCCTGGATGTCCCAGCGCTTTCTTAAACTCAACATGTCTAAGACCGAGCTGATCATCTTCCCACCCTCCCGCACAACCTCACCTCCCACAATTTCATTATCCATTGATGGCACGACTATCTCCTCTAGCCCCCAAGTACGCTGTCTTGGTGTAATCCTTGACTCCTCCCTCTCCTTCAAACCACACATTCAGTACCTCTCACAAACCTGTCATTTTCATCTCAAAAACATTTCCAGGATCAGACCGTTTCTCACCCAGGATTGCTACTAAGATCATTATTCACTCACTGATTATTTCCAGACTGGACTACTGTAATCTCCTCCTAACTGGCCTCCCTGACAATTACCTCTCTCCACTCCAATCTATCCTCAATGCTGCTGCCCGGCTCATCTTCCTCACCAAACGCACTACGTCCACCTCCCCTCTCCTACAAGCCCTTCACTGGCTTCCCTTCCCTTTCAGAATCCAATTCAAACTTCTCACACTCACTTACAAAGCACTCACCCACTCCTCTCCCATTTACATCTCTGACCTTATCTCCCTTTACTCTCCCACCCGTCCTCTTCACTCTGCTAATGCACGCCGGCTCTCCTGTCTTCTGATTACTTCCTCCCACTCCTATCTCCAAGATTTTTCACGTGCTGCTCCCTTCCTCTGGAATTCTTTACCTCTCCCCCTCAGACTCTCCACCTCTCTACAAAACTTCAAATGGGCTCTTAAGACCCATTTCTTTACCAAACCCAGCCAAATCTCATCCTAACCCTCTGTTCTACGCTCTCTATGTACCCCATCTGTGTCACCCCTGTCTGTCTACCCCTCCCCTTAAATTGTAAGCTCTCATGAGTAGGGCCCTCTTCCCTCATGTGCTTATCCTTTTCTTACTTTAATAATCCTCAACTGCCCAAATCAAGCAGTTTTTTGGCCACCTGGAACTTCTCTGTCATTTACTGGTGTAGTTATGCTTAGTTACCCTGTACTTGTCCTAAATGGTCATCAACTGTAAGTCACTGTTTTCCTGTTTTGATTATGTGCATATGTACTCTGTAATTGGGCGCTGCGGAACCCTTGTGGCGCCATATAAATAAAGGATAATAATAATAATAATAATAAGTTAATACCACCTAAATTATTTAAGTAGCAAAATTCGCAATTCGTTTTTGTGGTGGTGCTCAGAGAGACTACAAAAGTGTAGAAGAGACTTGTTCACTGGGGCACTCTGATGGTGGTAGGATCGAATACAATAAAATTAAAACTTAACCTTTATTTTGTTTTAATAAAACTGCAATAATCATAAAATAGCATTGCCAAGAAAAATATGCATTCAAAGGGAAAGTGAATCCCAGGTTGTGGCGAAAAACATCAACAAACATACTATATATAGGGCCTAAACCAGACCTGATCGCAGCAGCAAACTTTTTCTCTAATGGGCAAAACCATGGGGGTAATTCAGATCTGATCGCTGGGCCGCCTACATGGGGAGTGGGTTTTCACTGTGCAGGTGTGCGTTCGCATGAGTAGCAGAGCTGCACAAACTGATTTTGTGCAGTCTTCTGCGCAGCCCAGGACTTACTCAGCCGCTGCAATCACATCAGGCTAATCGGGACCGGATTTGACATTAGATACCCTTCCCTGAAAATGCTTGATCCTGCCTGGTTTTACCTGCCACTCCCAGAATCCGGTCAGTTGCCACCCACAAATGGCCTCTTCCTGTCAATCTCCTTGCATACGCCCGTGCAAATGGATTTTTCGCACCATGCAGTCACAGGGTGCCGATGACCGTTGCAGCCGTGTGACGTGACGGCGCATACACATGCGCAGTTCGGATTTGATCGCCCGCTGCGCGAAAACGCACAGCAGCGATCAGATCTGAATTACCCCCCATGTGCACTGCAGGTGGGGCAGATATAAAATGTGCAGAGAGTTAGATTTGGGTGGGGTGTGTTCAAACTGAAATCTAAATTGCAGTGTAAAAATAAAGCGGCCAGTATTTACCCTGCACAGAAAATATCTAACCCACCCAAATCTAACTCTCCCTGCACATTATATCTGCCCCAACTGCACTGCACATTGTTTTGCCAAGTAGAGAAAGATTTTGCTGCTGCGATAAGGTTTGAATTAGGCCAATAGACATACAACACGTGACATTTAAAAAGCACTCTTCCACCACTGCAGAAGGAATAACTTTCATATGATATAATTACCCTTATTTGTGTATGGTGGAACGTCAGTATAGTAGAAAAGTAGGCAGACAGGGCTAAAGTGACAATTACGAATTCTACTGACCCTCATTTGCTGATGCATTGAACTAGGGGTGAGAGACTCCTACTGGTACCATCCCTTAGAAAATCAAATCAGATTCTGAAAAGCTTTTCGTTTCTGCTTTTGGCTGTTGAATCACATGATTCAGCGCAGCCAATGAGAGAATTACTGGGGTGACAATGTCTGTGACAGTAAAAAATAAATAGGATTTTAATTACTTACCGGTAAATCCTTTTCTCGTAGTCCATAAGGGATATTGGGGAATCTAATACGATGCGGTATAGACGGGGTCCAAAGGAGCCAGTGCACTTTAAATTTCTTCAACTGTGTGTGCTGGCTCCTCCCCTCTATGCCCCCTCCCACAGGACAGGCAGTTATAGGTAAAAACGTGCCCGAAGGAGAAAGGACATATATGAGAGAATGAAATATGATAACAAAGTGGTGAGATTTACATACCAGCACACCACTAAACATATAACAACCAGCAACGGCTGGTAACAACAACAGCAACAGCTGAACAGATAACTACAGAACAAGAACCTGCAGAAAAGTGAACACACTGAGGCGGGTGCCCAATATCCCTTATGGACTAAGAGAAAAGGATTTACCGGCAGGTAATTAAAATCCTATTTTCTCTAGCATCCATAAGGGATATTGGGGATTCTAGTACGATGGGGACGTCCAGAACAGGCTGGAACATATAGAGATTGCTGCAGTACCGCCTGCCCAAACTGGGTGTCCTCTTTGGACAGGGTATCAAACTTGCAGAACTTCACAAAAGTGTTCTTCTCCGACCAGGTAGCACCTCGGCAAAGTTGTAAGGCAGAGACTCCACAGCCAGCCGCCCAGGAAGAGCCCACTGATCTTGTAGAGTGGGACTTCAGAGACTTAGGAACCGGTAAGGCTGCCGACACTTAGGCCTGTTGAATAGTAAGCCTAATCCAACGAGCAATGGACTGCTTTAAAAGCAGGACAACCCTTTTTCTGTGCATCAGAGCACAAACAAAGAATGCGTCTTTCTGATCCGAGCCATTCTCTTGACATAGATGTTCAAGGCTCGCACCGCATCCAATGTCTCCGGAGGCGCCAGAATCAGACTGAATCACAATAGGCTGATTCAAGCGAAACGCAGAGACAACCTTTGGCAGAAACTGCAGCCTAGTCTGGAGCTCTGCTCTGTCCTTGTAAAAGACCAAGTATGGACTTTTACATGACAAGGCCCCCAATTCTGAGACACGTCGAGCAGAAGCCAGGGCCAGTAACATCACTGTTTTCCACGTGAGGTACTTGTCTTCTACCATCATCAGAGGTTCAAACCAGGAGGACTGTAGAAAATCCAACACTACATTCAGATCCCAAGGTGCTTTAGGCGGCACAAAAGGAGGTTGGATATGGAGTACCCCTTGCAAAAATGTCTGAAATTCTGGCAACACTGCCAATTTCTTCTGGAAGAAAATGGAGAGGGTTGAAATCTGGACCTTAATGGAACCCAGATGTAAGCCTGTATCCACACCAGCCTGCAGGAAACATAAGAAACGACCCAAGTGAAACTCAGCAGGCAGATACGTGCGCTCCTCGCACTTTGAGACATCTCTCCTCCAGATATGATGATAGTGTTTTGTCGTCACTGGTTTTCTTACCTGAACCATGGTAGTAATAACCTTTTTGGAAAGGCCCTTGTGAGCTAGGATGTTCCGCTCAACCTACATGCCGTCAAACAAAGTCGCCGTAAGTCCGGGTTGAGGAACGGGCCTTGTTGAAGAAGATCGCTTCTTAGTGGCAGAGGCCAAGGGTCTTCGATGGACATGTCCAGAAGATCCGCGTACCACACCCTCCGAGGCCAATCGGGGGCAATCAGAATTGCCTGGACTCTGATTCCTGATTCGCATTGGCACCCTGGGGAGCAATGGAATCGGAGGAAACAGGTAGACCAGCCGCTAAGGCAAAGGCGACGCCAGTGCATCCACTGCCCTCGCCTGAGGGTCCCTGGTTCGTGAGCAATACCAGGGAAGGTTCTTGTTGAGACGAGAAGCCATCATGTCTATCTACGGGCAGCCCCACCGGTTAATGTTGACCTGCTGGAACACCTGTTGGTGGAGCCCCCACTCCCCAAGGTAGAGATCGTGACGACTCAGGAAATCTACTTCCCAGCTGGCCACACCAGGAATGAAGATTGCTGACAGAGCTTTTGCATTTCTTTCCGCCCAGATGAGGATCTTTGACACCTCTCGCATGCAGGTTCTGCTTCTTGCCCCTTCTTGTCAATTGATATATGCCACCACCATGGCGTTGTTCGACTGAACCTGGATCGCGTGATCCCTGAGCCGAGGAGAGGCCTGAAGCAGAGTATTGTAGAACGCCTAAAGTTACAGAATGTTGATCAGAAGGAGGGCTTCGTGGGCTGACCAGCTGTCCTGGAACTGCACTCCCAGGGCGACAGATCCCCATCCCCTTAGACTCGCATCCGTCGTGAGGAGGGCCCAATCCTGAACCCCGAAACTTTGGCCTTCTAGGAGACTGTAACCACCACATGAGGGAAATCCTGGCATGAGGCGACACCCGAATCATCCGGTGCATCTGTAGATGGGATCCGGACCACTTGCTCAGGAGATCCAACTGAAATGTTCTGGCATGGAACCTCGCATACTGGATCGCTTCATATGAGGTGACCATCTTTCCCAACAATCTTATGCAAAGATGGACAGATACTCGAGTAGGTCAGAGCACCATGCGGACCATCTCCTGAAGTGTTCATGCCTTGTCCTCTGGTAGGAACACCTTCTGGGACACAGTATCCAGCAACATCCCCAGGAACAGGAGCCTCTGAGTTGGCTCAAGGTGGGACTTCTGCAAGTTGAGGATCCACCCATGGTCCAACAGAAGATAGATAGTGCGGTCAATATGGAGCAATAAAAGCTCCCTGGATCTTGCTTTTATCAGAAGATCATCCAGGTAAGGGACAACATTGACTCCCTGGACCCGGAGTTGGATTATCACCTCCGCCAATACCTTCGTGAATACCCTCGGGACTGTGGACAGGCTGAAGGGCAGTGCCTGGAATTGGAAGTGATCGTCCAGCAGAGCAAACCGCAGGTACGCCTGATGAGGCGGCCAAATCAGAATATGGAAGTAGGCGTCCTTGATATCCAAGGAGACCATGAATTCCTGTTCTTCCAGGCCCGCAATCACTGCTCCCATGGATTACATTTTTAACTTGAACACCTTCAAATAAGGATTCAAGGATTTTAGATTCAAAATGGGTCTTACTGAACCGTCCGGTTTCGGTACCACAAATAGGTTGGAGTAAAATCCCTTGCCGCGTTGTGGTATTGGTACTGGAACAATGAAGTGGGACTGGACCAACTTCTGGATGGCCTGTTGCAACGTAACTTGCATATCCTCCAAAGCTGGTAAACTTGATTTGAGAAATTGTTAGGGAGGAGTACTGTCGAACTCCAGCTTGTAGCCTTGAGAAACAAGATTTCTGACCCAGGTATCCTAGCAGGAAGTCTCCCAGACGCAGCTGAAGTGACGCAGTCGAGATTCCCTCAGGGTGGGTGGGTACAGTCATGCTGAGGCCTTAGCGGAAGCAGAACTGGTGGTCTGTTCCTGAAAGCTGGTGCTTGCAGGTTTTCTGGACTTACCGCTGGTGCCTCTAGTCACATTGGAGGCATCTCTGGCCTTAGATTGAAATCTGTGAAACCGAAAGGACTGGGCAGACGCCCCGGATAGGAGCGTCTCGTCGGCGGGGCCCCAGAGGGGAGAAAATAAGAATTTACTTACCGATAATTCTATTTCTCATAGTCCGTAGTGGATGCTGGGGACTCCGAAAGGACCATGGGGAATAGCGGCTCCGCAGGAGACTGGGCACAAAGTAAAAGCTTTAGGACTAGCTGGTGTGCACTGGCTCCTCCCCCTATGACCCTCCTCCAAGCCTCAGTTAGGATACTGTGCCCGGACGAGCGTACACAGTAAGGAAGGATTTTGAATCCCGGGTAAGACTCATACCAGCCACACCAATCACACCGTACAACTTGTGATCTGAACCCAGTTAACAGCATGATAACAGAAGGAGCCTCTGAAAAGATGGCTCACAACAACAATAACCCGATTTTTGTAACAATAACTATGTACAAGTAATGCAGACAATCCGCACTTGGGATGGGCGCCCAGCATCCACTACGGACTATGAGAAATAGAATTATCGGTAAGTAAATTCTTATTTTCTCTAACGTCCTAGTGGATGCTGGGGACTCCGAAAGGACCATGGGGATTATACCAAAGCTCCCAAACGGGCGGGAGAGTGCGGATGACTCTGCAGCACCGAATGAGAGAACTCCAGGTCCTCCTCAGCCAGGGTATCAAATTTGTAGAATTTAGCAAACGTGTTTGCCCCTGACCAAGTAGCTGCTCGGCAAAGTTGTAAAGCCGAGACCCCTCGGGCAGCCGCCCAAGATGAGCCCACTTTCCGTGTGGAATGGGCTTTTACAGATTTTGGCTGTGGCAGGCCTGCCACAGAATGTGCAAGCTGAATTGTACTACAAATCCAACGAGCAATCGTCTGCTTAGAAGCAGGAGCACCCAGCTTGTTGGGTGCATACAGGATAAACAGCGAGTCAGATTTTCTGACTCCAGCCGTCCTGGAAACATATATTTTCAGGGCCCTGACTACGTCCAGCAACTTGGAATCCTCCAAGTCCCTAGTAGCCGCAGGCACCACAATAGGTTGGTTTAAGTGAAATGCTGAAACCACCTTAGGGAGAAATTGAGGACGAGTCCTCAATTCTGCCCTGTCCGTATGAAAAATTAGGTAAGGGCTTTTATAGGATAAAGCCGCCAATTCTGATACACGCCTGGCTAAAGCCAGGGCTAACAGCATTACCACTTTCCATGTGAGATATTTCAAGTCCACAGTGGTGAGTGGTTCAAACCAATGTGATTTTAGGAATCCCAACACTACATTGAGATCCCAAGGTGCCACTGGAGGCACAAAAGGAGGCTGTATATGCAGTACTCCCTTGACAAACGTCTGAACTTCAGGAACAGAAGCTAGTTCTTTTTGGAAGAATATCGACAGGGCCGAAATTTGAACCTTAATGGACCCTAATTTGAGGCCCATAGACAGTCCTGTTTGCAGGAAATGCAGGAATCGACCCAGTTGAAATTCCTCCGTAGGGGCCTTCCTGGCCTCGCACCACGCAACATATTTACGCCAAATACGGTGATAATGTTGTACGGTTACATCCTTCCTGGCTTTGATCAGGGTAGGGATAACTTCATCCGGAATGCCTTTTTCCTTCAGGATCCGGCGTTCAACCGCCATGCCGTCAAACGCAGCCGCGGTAAGTCTTGGAACAGACATGGTCCCTGCTGGAGCAGGTCCTGTCTTAGAGGTAGAGGCCACGGGTCTTCCGTGAGCATCTCTTGAATTTCCGGGTACCAAGTCCTTCTTGGCCAATCCGGAGCCACGAGTATAGTCTTTACTCCTCTCCTTCTTATGATTCTCAGTACTTTTGGTATGAGAGGAAGAGGAGGGAACACATACACTGACCGGTACACCCACGGTGTTACCAGAGCGTCCACAGCTATTGCTTGAGGGTCCCTTGACCTGGAGCAATATCTGTCCAGTTTTTTGTTGAGGCGAGACGCCATCATGTCCACCTTTGGTTTTTCCCAATGGTTTACAATCATGTGGAAGACTTCTGGGTGAAGTCCCCACTCCCCCGGGTGAAGATCGTGTCTGCTGAGGAAGTCTGCTTCCCAGTTGTCCACTCCCGGAATGAACACTGCTGACAGTGCTATCACATGATTTTCCGCCCAGCGAAGAATCCTTGCCACTTCCGTCATTGCCCTCCTGCTTCTTGTGCCGCCCTGTCTGTTTACGTGGGCGACTGCCGTGATGTTGTCCGACTGGATCAATACTGGCTGACCCTGAAGCAGAGGCCTTGCATGACTTAGGGCATTGTAAATGGCCCTTAGTTCCAGGATATTTATGTGAAGTGACGTTTCCATGCTTGACCACAAGCCCTGGAAATTTTTTCCCTGTGTGACTGCTCCCCAGCTTCTCAGGCTGGCATCCGTGGTCACCAGGACCCAATCCTGAATGCCGAATCTGCGGCCCTCTAGGAGATGAGCACTCTGTAACCACCACAGGAGAGACACCCTTGTCCTTGGAGACAGGGTTATCCGCTGATGCATTTGAAGATGCGATCCGGACCATTTGTCTAGCAGATCCAACTGAAAAGTTCTTGCGTGGAATCTGCCGAATAAAATCGCTTCGTAAGAAGCCACCATCTTTCCCAGGACCCTTGTGCACTGATACCTGGCCTGGTCTTAGGAGTTTCCTGACTAGGTCGGATAACTCCCTGGCTTTCTCTTCCGGGAGAAACACCTTTTTCTGTACTGTGTCCAGAATCATCCCTAGGAACAGCAGACGTGTCGTCGGAATCAGCTGCGATTTTGGAATATTTAGAATCCATCCGTGCTGTCGTAGTACTATTTGAGATAGTGCTACTCCGACCTCTAACTGTTCTCTGGACCGTGCCCTTATCAGGAGATCGTCCAAGTAAGGGATAATTAAGATGCCTTTTCTTCGAAGAAGAATCATCATTTCGGCCATTACCTTGGTAAAGACCCGGGGTGCCGTGGACAATCCAAACGGCAGCGTCTGAAACTGATAGTGACAGTTCTGTACCACAAACCTGAGGTACCCTTGGTGAGAAGGGCAAATTGGGACATGGAGGTAAGCATCCTTGATGTCCAGAGACACCATGTAGTCCCCTTCTTCCAGGTTCGCTATCACTGCTCTGAGTGACTCCATCTTGAACTTGAACCTTTTTATGTAAGTGTTCAAGGCTTTCAGATTTAAAATGGGTCTCACCGAGCCGTCCGGCTTCGGTACCACAAACAGCGTGGAGTAATACCCCTTTCCCTGTTGTAGGAGGGGTACCTTGATTATCACTTGCTGGGAATACAGCTTGTGAATGGCTTCCAATACCGCCTCCCTGTCGGGGGTAGACGTTGGTAAAGCAGACTTCAGGAACCGGCGAGGGGGAGACGTCTCGAATTCCAATTTGTACCCCTGAGATACTACCTGCAGGATCCAGGGGTCCACTTGCGAGTGAGCCCACTGCGCGCTGAAATTCTTGAGACGGGCCCCCACCGTGCCTGAGTCCGCTTGTAAGGCCCCAGCGTCATGCTGAGGACTTGGCAGAAGCGGGGGAGGGCTTCTGTTCGTGGGAAGAAGCTGTCTGTTGCAGTCTTTTTCCCCTTCCTCTGCCCCGGGGCAGATATGAGTGGCCTTTTGCCCGCTTGCCCTTATGGGGACGAAAGGACTGAGCCTGAAAAGACGGTATCTTCTTCTGCTGCGAGGTGACTTGGGGTAAAAAGGTGGATTTCCCAGCCGTTGCCGTGGCCACCAGGTCCGATAGACCGCCCCCAAATAACTCCTCCCCTTTATACGGCAATACTTCCATATGCCGTTTGGAATCCGCATCCCCTGACCACTGTCGCGTCCATAATCCTCTTCTGGCAGAAATGGACATCGCACTTACTCTTGATGCCAGAGTGCAAATGTCTCTCTGTGCATCTCGCATATATAGGAATGCATCCTTTAAATGCTCTATAGTCAATAATATATTGTCCCTGTCCAGGGTATCAATATTTTCAGTCAGGGAATCCGACCAAGCCACCCCAGCACTGCACATCCAGGCTGAGGCGATTGCTGGTCGCAGTATAACACCAGTATGAGTGTATATACTTTTAAGGATATTTTCCAGCCTCCTATCTGCTGGCTCCTTAAGGGCGGCCGTTTCTGGAGACGGTAACGCCACTTGTTTTGATAAGCGTGTGAGCGCCTTATCCACCCTAGGGGGTGTTTCCCAACGAGCCCTAACCTCTGGTGGGAAGGGATATAGTGGCAATAATTTTTTAGAAATTAGCAGTTTTTTGTCGGGGGTAACCCACGCTTCATCACACACTTCATTCAATTCATCTGATTCAGGAAAAACTACGGGTAGTTTTTTCACACCCCACATAATACCCCTTTTTGTGGTACTTGCAGTATCAGAGATGTGCAAAACCTCCTTCATTGCCGTGATCATGTAACGTGTGGCCCTACTGGAAAATACGTTTGTTTCTTCACCGTCGACACTGGAGTCAGTGTCTGTGTCTGGGTCCGTGTCGACCCACTGAGGTAACGGGCGTTTAATAGCCCCTGACGGTGTTTGAGACGCCTGGACAGGCACTAACTGAGCTGCCGGCTGTCTCATGTCGTCAACAGTTTTCTGTAACGTGCCGACACTGTCACGTAATTCCTTAATTACGGCCATCCATTCAGGTGTCGACTCCCTAGGGGGTGACATCACCATTATAGGCAATTGCTCCGCCTCCACATCATTTTCCTCCTCATACATGTCGACACACACGTACCGACACCCAGCACACACACAGGGAATGCTCTGATAGAGGACAGGACCCACTTAGCCCCTTGGGGAGACAGAGGGAGAGTTTGCCAGCACACACCAGAGCGCTATATATGTATAGGGACAACCTTACAATAAGTGTCTATCCCTTATAGCTGCTTATATCTGTTATTTTGCCAAATAAGTGCCCCCCTCTCTTTTTTACCCTGTTTCTGTAGTTGCAGGATGCAGGGGAGATTCTGGGAGCCTTCCTACCAGCGGAGCTGTGTGGGAAAAATGGCGCTGTGTGCTGAGGAGATAGGCCCCGCCCCCTTCACGGCGGGCTCTTCTCCCGCTTTTTTCTGGAAAACTGGCAGGGGTTAAATACATCCATATTGCCCAGGAGCTATATGTGATGTACTTTTTGCCAAATAAGGTAAATTCATTGCTTCCCAGGGCGCCCCCCCCCAGCGCCCTGCACCCTCAGTGACCGAAGTGTGAAGTGTGCTGAGAGCAATGGCGCACAGCTGCAGTGCTGTGCGCTACCTTATGAAGACAGGAAAGTCTTCTGCCGCCGATTTATGGACCTCTTCTTGCTTCAGCATCTGTAAGGGGGCCGGCGGCGCGGCTCCGGGACCCATCCATGGCTGGGCCTGTGATCGTCCCTCTGGAGCTAATGTCCAGTAGCCTAAGAAGCCCAATCCACTCTGCACGCAGGTGAGTTCGCTTCTTCTCCCCTTAGTCCCTCGATGCAGTGAGCCTGTTGTCAGCAGGTCTCACTGAAAATAAAAAACCTATTTAAACTTTTACTCTAAGCAGCTCAGGAGAGCCACCTAGATTGCACCCTTCTCGTTCGGGCACAAAATCTTAACTGAGGCTTGGAGGAGGGTCATAGGGGGAGGAGCCAGTGCACACCAGCTAGTCCTAAAGCTTTTACTTTGTGCCCAGTCTCCTGCGGAGCCGCTATTCCCCATGGTCCTTTCGGAGTCCCCAGCATCCACTAGGACGTTAGAGAAACTTGGATTTCCCAGCCGTATCTTTGGAAATCCAGGTATCCAATTCAACCCCAAAGAGCCATTCCCCAGAAAAGGGGAGGGATTCTACACTACGTTTGGATTCTGCGTCCGCAATCCACTGATGCAACCACAACTGCCTGCGCGTCGACACCGCCATGGCAGAAGTCCTAGCATTAATGTTCCCCATCTCCTTGAGCGAATCACAGAGGACACGGGTAGTGTCCTGACTGTGTTTTAGGAGGGTCACCATAGTAGAATTTGAGTGGCCCAGGAATGAATGGCATGGGTCATCCAGCAACCCAAAATGACCAGTCTTTGTGATACACCTGCTGCCATGTAAATAGACTTGAGCGTAGTCTCTATCTTCCTATCCCCAGGATCTTTCATGGTAAAGGAGCCCAGGGCAGGCAGCACCGCCTTTTTGGACAGGCGAGAGACTTATACATCAACCCCAGGGGGTTCTTCCCAAAATTGTCTACCTTCAGGGGCAAATGGGAAAGTGCGCAAAAATTTTGTGGACACTTGGAATTTTTTGTCTGGATTTTTCCAGGCCAGCTTGAATAGGTTATCTAACGCTGTAGTCAGGGAAAGTGACATTAGTGTTGTTTTGAATAAAGAAAAACTACTGCTGTGACGCAGCGTCCTCTATAGGGAGCTTTAACACGTCCCGTATAGCCAGAATTAGGGGTTCAATACCCTGAGCAGAATCAGGATCCCCATCCTCCTGTATATCATCATCTGTATCAGAGAGTAGAGCAGATAACCCACGCTTCTGTGGACCTGCATGAGAGAGGGGGGGCTGTGCTGCATCTGCCCTAGCAGCTAAATCTGTAACAGCTTGTAGTAGTAGCAGAGTCTTCTGCACATTAGCAGTGAGCTGGGATGATATATCTGACATCATAGTTTTAAGAGACCATAACCAGTGGGGCTCTGGATCCTCTCCCCCAGCCCCTTCACTGATTTGTGAAGATTGAGTGCATTGTTCACAGGAAACAGAATCAGTAGATAATGGAGGATCTGGTGTGACATACACTGCACAGCTTGTGTTTACCCATGTTTCACTAGCTGTACAGCACCAGTGAGGCTGTCAGCTCACTATATTACAGTAAACACTAACAATTCCTGTCCTAAAGAGGACCCAGATAGTGTACACAAGCGGCTCTCCCCCTTTGCTACACCCTGTACCAGATATCCAGCGTGGCTGAGGAGTCAGGAAGCGCTGTGTGTGCTGAGAATGGCTGCAGTAAGCAGAAGAAGGCGACAAAACACCTCAGGTCCCGCTCTGATGTAGCCCTGTCCCCTCCAATGGCGCCAGAGTTACACTGATATATTATACTAGCAAAGTCTATAGCTTCAAAACATCACACAAGTGCTAGTAAAGCCCTTTTGTGCCAGTCTACACAGGGGATCTTAGCGGGACCCACCGGGAGGGTCCCATACGCCGTGCCCGTGGTCAGCTGCACTTGAACGAGAAGACCCCCTTAGCGGAGCCCCCGGTATGTACTTATCACGATGTCACCTTCAGGCAGCGTTAGGGGTGTGCGGCGTGCTGTGGCTGTGACAGCCAAGGCGTAGTGCCCAGCTGAACAACCACCCCTCAAGACGGTGGTCATGCAGCGGGGACGCAGCTCTGCACCTCGTAAGGCCGGTGACGCCCCCGCCTCCCCCCCCACTAACTACTACAGTGCAGGTATGCTGTTGCCCAAACAGCATACCGAAAACAACAAACAGAAAAAAAGAAATTGAAGAAAACTCTCTGGAGCTCAGAGATGTGCATCCTCTCCTGAGGGCACTTTTTTCTAAACTGCTTGTGGGAGGGGGCATAGAGGGGAGGAGCCAGCAAACCCAGCTGAAGAAATTTAAAGTGCACTGGCTCCTTTGGAACCCCTCTATACCCCATCGTACTAGATTCCCCAATATCCCTTATGGATGCTAGAGAAATTCTGCAAAGATAGGGGTCGATTCAATTTAACGTAAAGTGAATTGCACTGGGAAGGAGGTCCCGGAGCTATTCAATTCAGCGTGCTGTTAAATATAACTACAGGATTTCTGCTCGCACCCCAGCAGAAATACGACAAAACTAGGTCCGCTATGCTGTTTTGTGCCTTACTGCGGCGCAAACAGCATAGCGCAAGGCATTTAGGTCTGAGAATGCCCGTTTTCGTGACTAAACACCCGGTTTAAGGAGCGAGTACCGCTATTATCCGACATAAAAGCGCACTGAATTGAATAGCTCCAGGACCTTCTTCCTAGCGCTCTTCACATCGTGTTGAATTGAATAGACCCTATAGTCTGCAAATGGATATTGTTCAAATAATGAAAAGAAATCCTGTACTCTGACTTAACACACCATGCAACAGTGCAACCCAGCGACACATCGTAAAGATACAAAGCATCCGCTGTACACATTGAACGACCCGCTGTATGACAGCACCATATATCGTTCCATGTTGTACGCAACGATGCCGCGGTTGGCCGTGGAATTGTATCACTGCAAGTGCAGCACATCCAATGGGACAATATAGAACACAGACAATATTTAGAAATATCCCAACGGCCAGCAGTGATGGATCGTGGTACACATTATGATGTGAATAAAATATTGCTGATAGTGTTTACCCAGCTTTAGTTTTGAGACATATATATGAATTGTATCTAATTACCAATTTATACTGTATTAATAGGCAATTTTCCATATGCTTAAAGAAAATCTTAGCACTTAAAACCGGCCCAGATCTCACAGTCAATTGTATAAAGCAGGGATGGGGAACCTTTGGCTCTCCACCTGTTGTTGAACTACACATACCAGCATGCCATGCTACAGTTTTGATATTTGGCCATGCTAAAACTGTTGCAGGGCATGCTGGGATGTGTAGTTCAACAACAGCTGGAGGGCCGATGGTTCCCCATCCCTGGTATAAAGGAAACTATCCCACATTTAGTAGACCTCAGATATAGCACAACATTTCAGGGTGCTATTTTTGCCCTTTTCTAGCATCTGACAAGACATTATGTAACATACAGATGTGTCGTCATACATCTTGCCTTAGGTAAAGTCACACAGATAGGTATACCGTAGGGACACAAGTTTGTTACATGTACGTCTAGCCAGTCAATGTTCAGGAGTTCAGCAGGCGGACCGCTTGGGGAAAGAAACTTTTGAGGCTTCTGGTGGACCTGGCGGGGACAGCCCTATAACGCCTGCCTGAAGGAAGCAAGTTAAACATGCTGTGGCCAGGATGTAGCTGGTCTTTTACTATCTTCATTGCCCGCTTTTTAGCTCTGGACAGGTACAGGTCCTGGACTGAGGGAAGGTCGGCCCCGATGATCATCTCTGCGGTTCTGACCACCTTTTGGAGCCTGCATCTGTCCGTCGCACTGGCGGAGTTGTACCATATGAGTATCGAGGAGCACAGTACCGACTCCACAATCGCGGAGTAGAAGAGGAGCAGAAGCTTCTGTGGGATGTTGAACTTCCTTAGTTGCCTGAGGAAGAACAACCCCTGCTGCGCTTTCCCAACAGTGGCGTCAGCGTTGGATCCCCATTTAAGGTCCCGGGAGATTGTGGTCCCTAGAAACTTGAAGGAGTCCACTAGCGATACCACACTGTCAGCAATCGTTAGTGGAGGTGCACTAGATGACTTCTTCCTGAAGTCCATTATCATCTCGACAGTTTTGAGGGGGTTGAGCTCAAGGTTGTTGTGGATGCACCACTGGGCCAGCCGGTCTACTTCCCGTCTATAGGCCGATTCGTCCCCGTCCTTGATGAGGCCAATGACGGTGGTGTCATCGGCGAATTTGATGATCTTTACTGATTGCGCCTCTGAGGTACAGTCATTTGTGTACAGGGAGAAGAGCAGGGGAGAGAGGACACAGCCCTGAGGGGCCCCTGTACTAATGGACCGTGCTTGAGAGGTGAATTCCCCAGCTTTCACCACCTGTGTCCTATCTGTCAGGAAGTCTACTATTCAGGAACAGGTAGCTTCTGGGACCCCTAGGCGAAGTAATTTGGGGTGGACGATGCTGGGGACGATTGTATTGAAGGCCGAGCTGAAATCGACAAACAGGACCCTCGCGTAGGTACCGGGAATGTCTACGTGCTGTAGAATGTAGTGCAGGCCCAGGTTGACTGCATCCTCGGCACACCGATTCGATCGATAGGCGAACTGCAGGGGGTCCAGTTGGGGGGGCCAGTCACAGTTTTCAGGCGATTCAAAACCAGAAGCTCGAACGTTTTCATGACCACAGACGTCAGTGCTATCGGCCTGTAGTCATTCAGGTTCGTGATAGAGGGTTTCTTGAGGACCGGGACGATAGTAGACCTTTTGAGGCAGGAAGGGACTTTCTGTAGCTCCAGCGATTTGTTAAAGATCTTGGTGAATATGGGGGTGAGTTGACCCGCACATGATCTTAGGGCAGATAGTGACACTCCGTCAGGACCCGGAGCTTTCCTGGGTTTGGCCCTTTTGAACAATGCCTCCACCTCTACTTGGGCGACTTGCAGTGCCAAATTATAAATAAAAAAAAAATTATTTACCAACAGCAACAAACGAAAGCAAAATTATTATTATTTTTTTTCCCCCCCAAAGTTACCCCTAATCAGAGAGACAGCCTCCAGGCAAGTCAAAAGGACCAAAACCTGAGACGATTAATGTTCCCACATACACTGAATCAGAGGTACAATGGAGGTCCAATATGACAAAGTAATGGCTATGACCATAAGACACAAGAACAGATATGCCATTTTATAGTGTAAAAAAAATAGGACCTACCGGTAAATCTTTTTCTCCTAGTCCGTAGAGGATGCTGGGGACTCCAAAAGTACCATGGGGTATAGCGGGATCCGCAGGAGGATACGCCATAAAAATTATCTTGGGAATCTGCCACCTTTTGTCCGGTGACTCCCAAGCTTTTTCACAAAGACAATTCACCCAAATACCGTACTGTGCGTATATACAACCGCCCCCACACTCAAGTTGTATGGACAGGTGTATATACTCTCCGGCGCCAGTACCTACCGGACCGATGGAGATCAAATAATAGTGCGGACTGCTGCTCCTAATTATAAGGATAATTGCATTCCTTATATTGAACAAAAAACACACTAACTACAGGGGTGTAACCCCCTGTAGAAAATCAGGAGCGCTGTCCGCACTAATTAAAGGAGACAATTAAAAATATTCACACTAAAAAGATAATAATAAATAAAAATATATTATAATTTATTGACATACAATGCTGCAGCATAAATGACATATATTCAATACATAATGTGTATATTATAAGCCATAGTACAAATACTCCACATATACTGATAAAATTATTTATAACTCGCTATGGGTCAGAGGCTTGGACTTTGGTATTAATGAATTTCACAGTGTCCACTGATTTGATAATAAACTGGCTAAAAATAGCTTCTCAGACACTCAATGTGTTCATGTGTCCTTAATTCATTAGTGTCCCAAATGAACATGTGTGCACACATATATTGATTTGAAATAGGTAATTACCATATATTGTTAGCCTTTGTGTCACCTCCAAAATCAATTTGATTGAGACAATCCCGGTTTTTAAACTCCCTCTGCTGGTGCTTAACAGTTTATTGCAGAATATCTGGAGAAGATGTCCACGGGAACTTGTCCAAAGCGCTCAGGCTCCCTCTGCTGGTGGCTAGCCTTAATTGCAGGTAATAATAGTAAGAAAAGCACCAAATTATCTGTGCCCCCGCCACCCGTTTTGCTCCCTTTTACATGTGAGGAGCTTGGAGGTCCGGGCCAGCGTTCTCTGCAGCGGCTGTGGAGAGAAGAAAATGGCGCTGGTGAGCTGTGCAGCTAAGCCCCGGAACTTCCCGGCGCGCTTCAGTCCCGCTCAATTTTTAATTATTTATACTGGCGGGGGTATTATATACGGTGCCCGGGCATCGAATATGCCTTTAGCCAGTCCCAATTTCAGGCCTGCATCTATGCCTGCCTGCAAAAAATGGAGGAAACGACCCAAGTGAAACTCCTCCGCAGGAGCTGCTTTGGTTTCACACCACGACACATATTTTCTCCAAATACGGTGATAATGTTTCGCCGTGACCTCCTTCCTAGCCTTAAGGAGAATACCCTTCCGAGCTAAAATCTGGCATTCAACTTTCACGTCGTCAAACGCAGCCGCGGTAAGTCCGGAAACAGGCAGGGCCCCTGCAGTAACAGGTCCTCTCTTAGAGGAAGCGGCCAGGGATCTTCCACTAGTAATTCCTGAAGATTCGGATACCAGGCCCTCCGTGGCCAATCTGGAACAACGAGTATTGCCTGAACCCTTGTTCGTCTTATGATACTCAACACCTTTGGAATGAGAGGAAGCGGAGGGAACACATACACCGACTGAAATACCCACAGAGTTACCAGGGCGTCTACTGCACAGTTTCGGGGGTCCCTCGACCTGGAACAATACCTCGGAAGTTTCTTGTTGAGGCGAGACGCCATCATGTCTATCTGAGGAATTCCCCAACGCCTTGTCACTTCTGCAAATACCTCTTGATGAAGAGCCCACTCTCCTGGATGGAGATCGTGTCTGCTGAGGAAGTCTGCTTCCCAGTTGTCCACGCCCGGGAGGAAGACTGCTGACAGAGCGCTCACGTGCTGTTCCGCCCAGCAGAGAATTCTTGTGGCTTCCGCCATTGCCGCCCTGCTCCTTGTTCCGCCTTGGCGGTTTACGTACGCCACCGCTGTGATGTTGTCCGACTGGATCAGGACAGGGAGACCCTGAAGAAGGTTCTTCACTTGCAGGAGGCCGTTGTAAATGGCTCTTAACTCGAGAACATTTATGTGGAGAGAAGATTCCTGGCTTGACCATTTTTCCTGAAAACTTCTTCACTGCGCGACTGCGCCCCAGCCTCGGAGACTTGCATCTGTGGTCAGCAGGACCCAGTCCTGGATTCCGAAACGGCGTCCCTCTAGAAGGTGAGGGCCTTGCAGCCACCACAGGAGAGAGATCCTGTCCCTGGAAGATAGACTTATTTTCCGGTGTATGTGTAGGTGAGACCCGGACCATTTGTCCAGCAGGTCCCACTGAAACACCCTGGCATGAAACCTGCCAAACGGAATGCCCAATAAGCCGCCACCATCTTCCCTAGCACTCGAGTGCATTGATGAATCGACACTTGTCAGTCTCAAAAACTCCTTGACCATGGTCTGTATTTTTAGAGCTTTGTCCTCCGGAAGAAACACTCTCCGAAGCTTCGTGTCTAGGATCATGCCCAGGAAGGGCAGCCGAGTCGTCGGAATCAACTGAGACTTTGGCAAATTTAAAATCCAACCGTGATTTTGGAGAACCGTCAGGGAGAGTTCCACATTCTTTGACAATTGTTAATCTGACCTCGTCTTTATCAGGAGATCGTCCAAGTACGGGATAATTGTGACCCCTCACTTGCGAAGGAGTACCATCATTTCTGCCATAACCTTGGTGAAAACCCTCGGGGCCGTGGAAAGCCCAAACGGCAACGTCTGAAATTGGTAATGACAATCCTGCACCGCAAATCTCAGGAAGGCCTGATGCAGAGGATATATCGGGACGTGTAAGTAGGCATCCTTTATGTCGACTGACGCCATAAAATCCCCCCCTTCTAGGCTGGAGATTACAGCTCGAAGAGATTCCATCTTGAATGGTTTCAAGTATGGATTGAGGGATTTAAGGTTCAGAATCGGTCTGACCAAACCGTCCGGCTTTGGTACGACAAAGAGGCTCGAATAGAACCCTTCCCCCCGTTGGGACGGGGGGAACGGGGACAATGACCCTCTGTTGACACAACTTTTATATCGCAGCATTTGCTACTGCTCTTTCCGGAAGAGAAACTGGCAATGCCGATTTGAAAAAGCGGCGGGGGGGGGGGGGGGGGGGGGGGGCATCCCCTGAAACTCCAGCTTGTACCCTTGGGACACTATGTCTAAGACCCAAGGATCCAGGGCTGATTGAAACCAGACCTGACTGAAGATTCGGAGACGGCCCCCCACCGGCACGGACTCCGGCAGGGGAGCCCCAGCGTCATGCGGTGGACTTGGTAGAGGCGGGGGAGGACTTTTGGTCCTGGGTGCCTGACCCTGCAGGCGACTTCTTTTCCCTTCCTCTACCCTTTGAAGCGAGGAAGGACGAGCCTTTACCTCACTTGTATTTATTAGGCCGAAAGGACTGCATCTGCTGATGAGGCCCCTTCTTCTGTTGAGCGGGAATATAAGGAAGAAAGATGATTTACCCGCAGTAGCGGTAGACACCAGGTCAGCCAGGCCGTCACCAAACAAGACACTACCTTTGAAGGGGAGAGCTTCCATATTTTTCTTGGAGTCGGCATCAGCATTCCATTGATGGATCCACAGCGCCCTCCTGGCCGAGACCGCCATGGCATTGGCTCTTGATCCCAAGAGGCCAACATCTCTCGCCGCATCCTTTAGGTAATCTGCAGCGTCCTTGATATAACCAAGAGTCAAAAGAATATTATCTTTATCAAGGGTATCCATATCAGAAGCTAAATTATTAGACCATTTAGCAATAGCACTACTCACCCATACCAACGCCACAGCAGGTCTGAGCAATGCACCAGTATTAACGAAAATGGCCTTCAAAGACGTCTCCAGCTTGCGATCCGCCGGATCCTTGAGAGCAGCCGTGTCAGGGGACGGAAGCGCCACCTTCTTGGACAAACGGGATAGAGCCTTGTCGACATTCGGAGACGACTCCCATTTTTCCCTGTCATCAGAGGGGAAAGGATACGCCATAAAAATTCTCTTGGGAATCTGCCACCTCCGGTGACTCCTAAGATTTATCACAAAGAGCATTCATTTCATGAGAGGGGGGAAACTTCCCCTCAGGTTTTTCCCTTTAAATAGGCAAATCCTTGTTTCCTGAACAGCAGGTTCGTCAGAGATACGTAAGACATCTTTAATAGCCACAATCATGTACTGAATACTCTTAACTACCCTTGGGTGTAAAGAAGCCTCATTAAAATCGACATCGGAATCAGAGTCCGTGTCGGCATCTGTATCTACCATCTGGGTAAATTAATGTTTTTGTGACCCTGAGGGGGTCTGCACCTGAGCCAAAGCATCCTCCATGGATTTTCTCCATGTTTGTGTCTGCGAATCAGATTTATCAAGCCTCTTAGACAACAAAGCCACATTAGCATTAAGTGTACTTAACATAGCAACCCAATCAGCAGTCGGCTGTGCCGACAGAGCTATTTCCAGCTCCTTTTCTGCGCCCCCAGTAACTTCCTCCGGGGTGGAACACTCAGCCTCAGACATGCCGACACGAAGTACCGACACCCCCACACTCACACTAGCCAAATAAAGGGAACAGCCTACAGGGATGCCTGGAGAGAGAAACACAGAGGGAGTATGCCAGCTCACACCCCAGCGCCCATATACTACACAACTATAATATATGTCAGCGGCGCTGTAAATAATAAGAAAAGCACCAAATTATCTGTGCCCCTCCCCCCGTTTTGCTCCCTTTTACATGTGAGGAGCTTGGAGGTCCGGGCCAGCGTTCTCTGCAGTGGCTGTGGAGAGAAGAAAATGGCGCTGGTGAGCTGTGCAGCTAAGCCCCGCCCCTTCCTAGCGCGCTTCAGTCCCGCTCAATTTTTAATTATTTATACTGGCGGGGGTATTATATACGGTGCCCGGGCACTGAATATGCCTTTAGCCAGTCCCAATGACCTCAGTAACTGCTGCCCAGGGCGCTCCCCCATAGCGCCCTGCACCCTGCAAGTGCCGTTGGTGATGTGTGTGGGAGCATGGAGCGCAGCGCTACCGCTGCGCTGTACCTCCGTTACTGAAGTCTTCGGTTCTTCTAATACTCACTCGGCTTCTGTCTTCTGGCTTCTGTGAGGGGGGTGACGGCGCGGCTCCGGGAACAAGCAGCTAGGCGAACCAAGTGATCGAACCCTCTGGAGCTAATGGTGTCCAGTAGCCTAAGAAGCAGAGCCTTTAACTAAGAAGAAGTAGGTCTGACTTCTCTCCCCTCAGTCCCTCGATGCAGGGAGCCTGTAGCCAGCAGGTCTCCCTGAAAATAAAAAACCTAACAAAAGTCTTTCTAGAGAAACTCAGTAGAGCTCCCCTAGTGTGTGTCCAGTCACTCCTGGGCACAAAGTCTAACTGAGGTCCGGGGGAGGGGCATAGAGGGAGGAGCCAGTTCACACCCAAAGTCTTTTTAGTGTGCCCAAGCTCCTGCGGATTCCGTCTATACCCCATGGTCCTTTTGGAGTCCCCAGCATCCTCTAGGACGTAAGAGAAATAAATAACATTAATTTAAAAGAAAGCTATTTAGCTAATACATTCTTTTCAATGTGTTTTAGACCAATAAAAACCCCAACAACTTAAACCTAAAACGTACATAAAATGTGCAGACAGGGACAAAAAAAAAATGTTTTTTTTAAAAACAATAAAAGCAATAGCTGTCCTTTGTGAAACAAAGGAGTTGGATATGGGAACTTGCAGTTTCATACAGAGGGTATGTTCCACACAAGCCTCTGTATGCAACTAAGATCAAGGTGAGGTGGAGAAAGATCACATGACTCCAGTCAATTCATTTATAGAATCATTCAACAGGACTATTTCACTGGTGTGTTACTAAATGCGCAACAAGTGCATATGCACGCAGCAGAATCCCATTCATCCAATCGCACTGGTTTCTGTACATGTGCAAGTAGAATGAAAAGAATCACAGATCTATTTGTAAAGGAGTGACTTATACAACAAACAATCCCTCTCCGCATGCTCACCTACCTGTGCTGGAGGTAACTGCATAGGATTATTATCCAGTACCAGTGCTTCAAGGTTACGCAGCTTCCTGTAACTTACAGGGATCTCTGTAACCTTATTACATGAAAAATCCAGTTTTACCAAAGGAAGAGATGACAACTCTACAAGGGAAAAGGTGGAAATATTTTAAGAGCTCAATAGGAAGTACAATACCTTTTATAGGTAAAATGAACAAAAAACATTCTCAATTTAATGATGTACACATTGTCTAGGGGGTTGGGTACGGGATCCCAACAGTCAGGAGACAGACTGCGAGATCCTGACAGTCAGAATCCAGACACATCCTGGTAAATATTTTCTCCCTTGCCCGTATCCTTAACTCTTACTATCCCCTCAACGCCTCCCCACCCCCCACCCCCAAACCTAACCTCCCCTAGCACGCTTCCTACAGCCTGATAGGAGAGACAGTTCTGCAAGACTCTTTGCTACTCTCAGATATTTACTTGTCCACCCCAGAACATCTAATCTTATACAGGCATGTAGAACAGAAAATTCGGAAGAAATTATGTAGCTGTAGCACAAACTAAATGTAACAATGTTGTCAGTTCAAATAAAAGCTTGTTGTGTAGTTGTGGTTAAATTACAGTTATATATTAAGCTGGAGTTAATTTAAAAACAAAAAACCACTACAGTATTTTAATAACCATAATATATAACACAGACAATATTTAGAAATATCCCAAAACAATATGTTTAAAGTTTTATTTAAAAAGAAAACTCTCCCTAGAGCAGTGTTTGTTTAGTCTATGTTCTGAGACTTTAGAGCTCAACACTAATTCTTGGCCACACTGTGGGCCTAATTCAGACCTGATCGCAACAGCAAACTTTTTCTCTAGTGGGCAAAACCATGGGGGTCATTCAGACCTGGTCGCACGCTAGGATTTTTCGCTGCGCTGCGACAGGTCCGACCTGCGCATGCACAGGCGCGTCGTACAGGTGCAAAGCAGATCGTGCTGAGCGATGGATTTAACGAAGAATACATTCACACAGCCTATTGCAAGGAGACTGACAGGAAGGCGGCGTTTCCGGATGTCAACTGACCGTTTTCTGGGAGTGTTTGGAAAAATGCAGGCGTGTCCAAGCATTAGCAGGGTGGGTGTCTAAAGTCAATTCCGGACCAGAACAGGCTGAAGTGATCGCAGTGACTGAGTAAGTCCTGGGCTACTCAGAAACTGCACAAAACTTTTTTGTAGTGCTCGGCTGCACACTTGCAAAGCAAACATATACTCCCCTATAGGCAGTGACTATCTGATCACAGCGCTGCAAAAAATAGCTAGCAAGCGATCAGATCTGAATGACCCCCCATGTGCACTGCAGGAGGGGCAGATATAACATGTGCAGAGATAGTCAGATTTGGGTGGGGTGTGTTCAAACTGAAATCTAAATTGCAGTGTAAAAATAAAGCAGCCAGTATTTATCCTGCACAGAAACAAAATAACCCACCAATATCTATCTTTCTCTGCAAATGTTATATCTGCCCCACCTGCAGTGCACATGGTTTTGTCCATTAGAGAAAGATTTTGCTTTTGCAATGAGGTTTGAATTAGGTCCAATGTCACAAGTCAAGTAAATGCTCTGTCAGATGGGCCAAAGGTGGGTGCCAAGTCAGATTTGCATGTAAACAGAATATGATTATTTCATTTTCAGAGGTTCCAGAGCAATTATATATAGCATGATTACCCTTTACAGGGCATCATTGGATTATCCCTTTTTTTAATTGATGCATTACTCATTAAGTGAACACTTGTCTGAATTTCTTTTTTATGTAGTACTCGAAGGGAGGTATCCAATTAGCCACGGTAATTTACTGAATCGCCCGGGGCTATCCTATTTATCTGTGCAAATAATTACGAAGGCTAAAATGATAACCCCCACACTAAGCACCCTAATATTTTTGACCCAGTAAAAATACATTGTGCAGAGGTAGTGAAGAAAAAAAAAAACATAACTTACAGGTAATGCTCCTATATCAAATCGCAAACTTACCATCTGGCAAGACATGGAGATTATTCCTTCTCAAATTAATTTCTCTAAGTGAATGGAGTTTTCCTACTTGTGAAGGAAGAACTTGTATTTCATTACAGCTAACATCCTAAGAAAAGAAAACAAAATAAAAAGAATAAACCACGACAAATAAATAAAAACAAGTTTCATGCCAAAATAAAATAAATAAATTAAAAAATAAATAAATAAATATACTTACCAGTTCCATTAAATCTCTCAATTTTCCAACCTCCTCAGGAATGGACAACAGTTTATTATTACTAACGACCAACACTTTCAGTGGCAAGTCAAAAAGATATTTTGGCAACGTGGAAAGAAGATTTCGACTGAAAAGAAAAAATATAAAACAAATGTTAAAAGTAACATTTAATTAATAAGAAAAGTCCTTGCAACATCAGATCCGGTTATTGGGGCTCAGCCTAAAAATACCCCAGCATACATAAAGAAAGTCATTTTTAGCCAATCTGATGAAATTTCAGCATTTACCCGAGATGGCTAATGTTACGGATAGAGTGGGTGATATCGCGGAGGGTAATGTCTGGACGCTGAATCAATGTAAAAGGTGACAGTGCTGTGCAGTGCAGTGGGTGTGCAGTGTCACTGACACTGCACAGCACTCTCACCTTTTACATTGATTCAGTGAGTCAGTCAGTTCTGCCAGCCAGTCACTATTGTTAGCACCGGTGTCCCAATGCGCTGCATTACAGGGAAGTACAAGCACTAAATAAACTACAGCTCCCAGCAGCCTTTAGCGCCGAAGCATTCTGACGCTAAGGCCTGCTGGGAGCTGTAGTTTATAGAGTGCATCTTCTTCCCTGAAATGCGGCGCGTTGGGACACCGGCGCTAACAATAGTGACTGGCTGCTTGGCTGCTGTGCGAGTCTCAGGGAGAGCCACTGCCAAAGGGAGGACAGCAGCTTAGCTGCTTCCAGGAGTAGAAGCAGGAGAAGCAATACCCGCCCCTCACCCACTCGCAGTATCTCGCTCCCCATCCGCAGTACCCCCACACTCACGCTCCACCACCCGCGGTGGCTCTGGACCCCCTCCCCCACCCGCAGCACCCCCGCACCCACGGTGGCTCCGGACCCCCACCCGCGGCACCCACACACCCGCGGCACCCACACACCCGCCCCTCCTACAACTGCGGCACCAGCCCCTCCCCCACCCGCGCCACCCCCGCCTCACCTGCGGTATACCCAGACCCCCTCCCCCATCCGCGTCTCCTCTGTACCCGCCACTCCCCCAACCACAGCACCTACTAGGCGATTCATCAGGCCCTACCTGAGCTGTTCATGCCGTTGCAAGGGGCTACAACCCCTTATCCGTTGCACGCCCTTTTTCATGCAATATTTAACCACTCACACAATTATGATTGGAGGTAATACACCATATAATACAAATATTGAACGCAACAAGGTCGTGCACAGGTTAAGGGGGCGTAGCCCTTTACGACGGCGTGAAGATCGCCCGTAGGGTACGATGAATCACCTAATATATCATATAATATGTAACCACTTAACGTTTACACTGTTCACTTCATCAGTGTCTCAGCGGGACGCGCTAGGAGGAGTGTGGATCGGTTGCTAGGTTACCGTTACGTCATCCACTGCAGCCAGATGCCGGAGCCACCGGGGACTTCCGGCCGCTCGGAACACTCGGTGTGTGTAATTCGGGTATTTAAGGTAAACACAGTTAACAGACTATTTGTTTCCACAGCATCTGTCCTTGAAAAAAAACACCATGCTCAGTGTTGAAACGTCGGACTGCTTTTCTATTGAAGTCCGTGGTGTACCGCCTGTGTTTTTTCTTGTTCTGGCAGGAGATATGCCATACATACAAGCAAACCATGTGTTTCTGTATACTAATTTAAGGAAGGCACCCCGGCATTATCAGTATTAACTGTTAGATATACAGTTGTGCTCATAAGTTTACATACCCTAGCAGAATTTGTGATTTTCTGGCCATTTGTCAGAGAACATGAATGATAACTCACGAACTTTTCTTTCACTCATGGTTAGTGGTTGGGTGAAGCCATTTATTGTCAAACAACTGTGTTTACTCTTTTTAAATCATAATGACAACAGAAACTACCCAAATGATCCTGATCAAAAGTTTACATACCCTGGAGATTTTGGCCTGATAACATGCACACAAGTTGACACAAACAGGTTTGAATGGCTACAAAAGGTAACCTTCCTCATCTGTGATCTGTTTGCTTGTAATCAGTGTGTGTGTGTATAAAAGGTCAGTGAGTTTCTGGACTCCTGAAAGACCCTTGCATCTTTCATCCTGTGCTGCACTGACATGTCTGGATTCTGAGTCATGGGGAAAGCAAAAGAATTGTCAAAGGATCTGCGGGAAAAGGTAATTGAACTGTATAAAAAAGGAAAGGGATATAAAAAGATATTCAAGCAATTGAGAAGCCAATCAGCAGTGTTCAAACTCTAATTAAGAAGTGGAAAATGAGGGATTCTGTGGAAACCAAATCACGGTCAGGTAGACTAACAAAAATTTTAGCCACAACTGCCAGGAAAATTGTTCGGGATGCAAACAAAAATCCACAAATAACTTCAGCTGAAATACAGGACTCTCTGAAAAAAAGTGGTGTGGTTGTTTCAAGATGCACAATAAGGAGGCATTTGAAGAAAAATGGGCTGCATGGTCGAGTCGCCAGAAGAAAGCCATTACTACGCGAATGCCACAAAGCATCCCACTTACAATACTCCAAACAGCACAGAGACAAGCCTCAAAACATCTGGAACAAAGTTATTTGGAGTGATGAGACCAAAAATAAGATTTTACTCACCGGTAAATCTATTTCTCGTAGTCCGTAGTGGATGCTGGGACTCCGTAAGGACCATGGGGATTAGCGGCTCCGCAGGAGACTGGGCACAACTAAAGAAAGCTTTAGGACTACCTGGTGTGCACTGGCTCCTCCCACTAAGACCCTCCTCCAGACCTCAGTTAGGATACTGTGCCCGGAAGAGCGGACACAATAAGGAAGGATTTTGAATCCCGGGTAAGACTCATACCAGCCACACCAATCACACCGTATAACTCGTGATACTATACCCAGTTAACAGTATGAAATATAACTGAGCCTCTCAACAGATGGCTCAACAATAACCCTTTAGTTAGGCAATAACTATAAACAAGTATTGCAGACAATCCGCACTTGGGATGGGCGCCCAGCATCCACTACGGACTACGAGAAATAGATTTACCGGTGAGTAAAATCTTATTTTCTCTGACGTCCTAAGTGGATGCTGGGACTCCGTAAGGACCATGGGGATTATACCAAAGCTCCCCAACGGGCGGGAGAGTGCGGATGACTCTGCAGCACCGAATGAGCAAACTCTAGGTCCTCCTCAGCCAGGGTATCAAACTTGTAGACTCCTACAAAAATGTTTTGACCCGACCAAGTAACAGCTCGGCAAAGTTGTAAAGCCGAGACCCCTCGGGCAGCCGCCCAAGAAGAGCCCACTTTCCTCGTGGAATGGGCTTTTACAGATTTAGGGTGCGGCAGTCCAGCCGCTGAATGTGCAAGTTGAATCGTGCTACAGATCCAGCGAGCAATCGTCTGCTTAGAAGCAGGAGCACCCAGCTTGCTATGTGCATACAGGATAAATAGCGAGTCAGTTTTCCTGACTCCAGCTGTCCTGGAAACATATACTTTTCAGGGCCCTGACTACATCCAGTAACTTGGAATCCTCCAAGTCCCAAGTAGCCGCAGGCACCACAATAGGTTGGTTCACATGAAAAACTGATACCACCTTAGGAAGGAATTGGAACGAGTCCTCAATTCCGCCTTATCCATATAAAATACAGATAAGGGCTTTTGTATGACAAAGCCGCCAATTCTGATACACGCCTGGCCGACGCCAAGGCCCACAGAATGACCACTTTCCACGTGAGGTATTATAGCTCCACGGATTTAAGTGGCTCAACCCAATGCGACTTCAGGAAATCCAACACCACGTTGAGATCCCACGGTGCCACTGGAGGCACAAACGGGGGCTGACTATGCAGCACTTCCTTAACAAAAGTCTGAACAGTACGGATGGTGTAATGGTTAGCATTACTGCCTCACAGCACTGAGGTCATGGGTTCAATTCCCACCATGGCCCTAACTGTGGGGAGTTTGTATATTCTCCCCGTACTTGCGTGGGTTTCCTCCGGGTACTCTGGTTTCCTCCCACAATCCAAAAATATACTGGTAGGTTAATTGGCTCCCAACAAAATTAACCCTAGCATGAATGTGTGTGCGTGTACATGTGATAGGGAATATAGATTGTAAGCTCCACTGGGGCAGGGACTGATGTGAATGACCGAATATTCTCTGTAAAGCGCTGCGGAATATGTGTGCGCTATATAAATAACTGGTAATAAATAAATAAATAACTTCAGGCAGGGAAGCCAGTTCAATTTTTGGAAGAAAATCGATAGAGCCGAAATCTGGACCTTAATGGAACCCAATTTTAGGCCCATAGTCACCTCTGACTGTAGGAAGTGCAGAAATCGACCTAGCTGAAATTTCTCCTTTGGGGCCTTCCTGGCCTCACAGTAAGCAACATATTTCCGCCATATGCGGTGATAATGGTTTGCGTTCACTTCTTTCCTAGCTGTAAATAGCGTAGGGATAACTTCCTCCGGAATTCCCTTTTCCTTCAGGATCCGGCGTTCAACCGCCATGCCGTCAACGCAGCCGCGGTACGTCTTGGAACAGACAGGCCCCCTGCTGCAGCAGGTCCTGTCTGAGCGGCAGAGGCCATGGGTCCTCTGAGATCATTTCTTGGAGTTCTGGTTACCAAGCTCTTCTTGGCCAACCCGGAACAATGAGTATAGTTCTTACTCCTCTCCTTCTTATTATTCTTATTACCCTGGGTAAGAGAGGCAGAGAAGGGAACACATACACCGACTGGTACACCCACAGTGTTACTAGAGCGTCCACAGCTATCGCCTGAGGGTCCTTGACCTGGCGCAATATCTTTGTAACTTTTAGTTGAGGCGGGACGCCATCATGTCCACCTGTGGCCTTTCCCAACGGTGTACAATCATTTGGAAGACTTCTGGATGAAGTCCCCACTCTCCCGGGTGGAGGTCGTGTCTTCTGAGAAAGTCTGCTTCTCAGTTGTCCACTCCGGGAATGAACACTGCTGACAGTGCTAACACATGATTTTCCGCCCATCGGAGAATCCTTGTGGCTTCTGCCATCACCATCCTGCTTCTTGTGCCGCCCTGTCGGTTTACATGAGCGACCGCCGTGATGTTGTCTGACTGGATCAGCACCGGCCGGTGTTGAAGCAGGGGTCTAGCCTGACTTAGGGCATTGTAAATGGCCCTCAGTTCCAGAATATTTATGTGTAGGGAAGTCCCCTGACTTTTCCATAGCCTTGGAAGTTCCTTCCCTGTGTGACTGCCCCCCAGCCTCGAAGGCTGGCATCCGTGGTCAACAGGACCCAGTCCTGTATGCCGAATCTGCGGCCCCCTAGAAGATGAGCACTCTGCAGCCACCACCACAGCGACACCCTGACCCTTGGAGACAGGGTTAACCGCCGATGCATCTGAAGATGCGACCCGGACCACTTGTCCAACAGATCCCACTGGGAACTCCTTGCATGGGACCTGGCGAATGGAATTTCTTCGTAAGAAGCTACCATCTTTCCCAGGGCTCGCGTGCATTGATGCACCGACACCTGTATACGTATTAGGAGGTCTCTGTCTAGAGATAACAACTCCTTGGACTTCCTCCGGGAGAAACCTTTTTTATCCTGTTCTGTGTCCAGAACCATACCCAGGAACAGTATACGCGTCGTAGGAACCAGCTGCGACTTTGGAATATTCAGAATCCAGCCGTGCTGTTGTAGCACTTCCCGAGATAGTGCTACTCCGACGACCAACTGCTCCCTGGACCTCGCCTTTATAAGGAGATCGTCCAAGTACGGGATAATTATTTCGGCCATTACCTTGGTAAATACCTCGGTGCCGGGGACAGAGCAACGGCAACGTCTGGAATTGGTAATGACAATCCTGTACCACAATATTGAGGTACTCCTGGTGAAGAGGGTAAATAGGGACATGCAGGTAATCATCCTTGATGTCCAGTGATACCATGAAATTCTCCAGGCTTGCAATAATCGCCCTGAGCGATTCCATTTTGAACTTGAACCTTCGTATATAAGTGTTCAAGGATTTCAATTTTAGAATGGGTCTCACCGAACCGTCTGGTTTCGGTACCACAACATTTAGGAATAGTAACCCCGGCCTTGTTGAAGGAGGGGTACCTTGATTTAACCTGCTGGAAGTACAGCTTGTGAATTGCCGCCAGTACTACCTTTCTCCGAGGGCAGCAGGCAAGGCTGATGTGAGGTAACGGCGAGGGGGAGTCACCTCGAACTCCAGCCTGTATCCCTGTGATACTATTTGCAGAACCTAGGGATCCACCTGTGGGCAAGCCCACTGGTCCCTGAAGTTCCCGATACGCGCCCTTACCGCACCTGTCTCCACCTGTGGAGCCCCAGCGTCATGCTGTGGACTCAGAGGAAGCGGGGGAAGATTTTTGATCCTGGGAACTGGCTGCTGGTGCAGCTTTTTCCTTCTTCCCTTGCCTCTGTGCAGAAAGGAAGCGCCTTTGACCCGCTTGCTTTTCTGAAGCCGAAAGGACTGTACCTGAAAATACGGTGCTTTCTTAGGCTGTGAGGAAACCTGAGGTAAAAAAATTTCTTCCCAGCTGTTGCTGTGGATACGAGGTCCCAGAGACCATCCCCAAACAATTCCTCACCCTTATAAGGCAGAATCTTCATGTGCCTTTTACAGGCAGCATCACCTGTCCACTGCCGGGTTTCTAATACCCTCCTGGCAGAACGTACATTGCATTAATTCTGGATGCCAGCCGGCAAATATCCCTCTGTGCATCCTTTATATATAAGACGACGTCTTTAATATGCTCTATGTTAGCAAAATATTATCCCTGTCTTAGAGTATTAATATTATCTGACAGGGTATCAGACCACGCTGCAGCAGCACTATTTATGCTGAGGCAATTGCAGGTCTCAGTATATAACCTGAGTGTGTATATACATACTTCAGGATAGCCTCCTGCTTTTTATCAGCAGGTTCCTTCAAGGTGGCCGTATCCTAAGACGGCAGTGCCACCTTTTTTGACAAACGTGTGAGCGCCTTATCCACCCTAAGGGATATCTCCCAACGTGACCTATCCTCTGGCGGGAAAGGGTACGCCATCAGTAACTTTTTAGAAATTACCAGTTTCTTATCGGGGGAACCCACGCTTCTTTACACACTTCATTCATTCATCTGATGGGGGAACAAAACACTGGCTGCTTTTTCTCCCCAAAAATAAAACCCCTTTTATGTGGTACTTGGGTTCATGTCAGAAAATGCGTAACACATTTTTCATTGCCGAGATCATGTAACGGATGTTCCTAGTGGATTGTGTATATGTCTCAACCTCGTCGACACTGGAGTCAGACTCCGTGTCGACATCTGTCTGCCATCTGAGGTAACGGGCGGTTTTTTTTTAGCCCCTGATGGCCTTTGAGACGCCTGGGCAGGCGCGGGCTGAGAAGCCGGCTGTCCCACAGCTGTTACGTCATCCAGCCTTTTATGTAAGGAGTTGACACGGTCGTTTAATACCTTCCACCTATCCATCCACTCTGGTGTCGGCCCCACAGGGGGCGACATCCCATTTATCGGCCTCTGCTCCGCCTCCACGTAACCTTCCTCATCCAACATGTCGACACAGCCGTACCGACACACCGCACACACACAGGGAATGCTCTGACTGAGGACAGGACCCCTCAAAAGTCCTTTGGGGAGACAGAGAGAGAGTATGCCAGCACACACCAGAGCGCTATATAATGCAGGGATTAACACTGTAACTGAGTGATTTTTCCCCCAATAGCTGCTTGTATACATATATTGCGCCTAAATTTAGTGCCCCCCCCTCTCTTTTTAACCCTTTGAGCCTGAAAACTACAGGGGAGAGCCTGGGGAGCTGTCTTCCAGCTGCACTGTGAAGAAAAAATGGCGCCAGTGTGCTGAGGGAGAAGCCCCACCCCTTTTTCGGCGGACTTTCTCCCGCTTTTTCTGGAATACTGGCAGGGGTAATTTTACATCTATATAGCCTCTAGGACTATATATGATGTAGATTTGCCAGCCAAGGTGTCATATATTGCCCTCAGGGCGCCCCCCCCAGCGCCCTGCACCCATCAGTGACCGGAGTGTGAGGTGTACATGAGGAGCAATGGCGCACAGCTGCACACAGACCGAAGTCTTCTGCCGCCGATTTTCCGGACCATCTTCATGCTTCTGGCTCTGTAAGGGGGACGGCGGCGCGGCTCCGGGAACGAACACCAAGGTCGGGTCCTGCGGTCGATCCCTCTGGAGCTAATGGTGTCCAGTAGCCTAAGAAGCCCAAACTACCACCTGTTAGGTAGGTTCGCTTCTTCTCCCCTTAGTCCCTCGCTGCAGTGAGTCTGTTGCCAGCAGATCTCACTGTAAAATAAAAAACCTAAATATACTTTCTTTCTAGGAGCTCAGGAGAGCCCCTAGTGTGCATCCAGCTCAGCCGGGCACAAGAATCTAACTGAGGTCTGGAGGAGGGTCTTAGTGGGAGGAGCCAGTGCACACCAGGTAGTCCTAAAGCTTTCTTTAGTTGTGCCCAGTCTCCTGCGGAGCCGCTAATCCCCATGGTCCTTACGGAGTCCCAGCATCCACTTAGGACGTCAGAGAAATTGAACTTTTTAGCCACAACCATAAACATTACATTTGGAGAGGAGTCAACAAGGCCTATGATGAAAGGTACACTAGTCCTACTATGAAACACAGAGGTGGATCGCTGATGTTTTGGGGATGTGTGAGCTACAAAGGCACTGGAAACTTGCTCAAAATTGATGGCAAGATGAATGCAGCATGTTATCAGAAAATACTGGAGGAAAATTTGCACTCATCAGCCCGGAAGCTGCGCATGGGACGTACTTGGAGGTTCCAACATGACAATGATCCAAAACACAAGGCCAAGTAGACCCGTCATTGGCTACAGCAGAATAAAGTTAAGGTTCTGGAGTGGCCATCTCAGTCTCCTGACCTCATTATCATTGAGCCACTCTGGGGAGATCTCAAACGTGCAGTTCATGCAAGACAGCCCAAGAATTTACAGGAACTGGAGGCTTTTTGCCAAGAAGAATGGGCAGCTTTACCATCTGAGAAAATAAAGAGCATCATCCACAACTACCACAAAAGACTTCAAGCTGTCATTGATGTTAAAGGGCGCAATACACGGTATTAAGAACTGGGGTATGTAAACTTTTGATCAGGGTCATTTGGGTAGTTTCTGTTGTCATTATGATTTAAAAAGAGTAAACACAGTTGTTTGACAATAAATGGCTTCACCCAACCACTAACCATGACTGAAAGAAAAGTTTGTGAGTTATCATTCATATTCTCTGATAAATGGCCAGAAAATCACAAATTCTGCTAGGGTATGTAAACTTATAAGCACAACTGTATATACACATGCACACAAAATAAATATATATATATACATACACACACATATACACACACATATACACACACATATACACACACACATACTGCTATTTGGGACCTTTGATGACTCTGGTGTAAGGTTGTGCTGCTTGGCATAGGTCACATGCTGACAGCAACATTGGTTATATCTTTCAGCATACGTAACAAAAACAATTTGCCTTTAATAAATGCCTAGCGAGTGCACCTTTATTTATATATATATATATACACACACCGGTATCAAAACAAAGTTCAAACATACCTGATGTTTAAATATGTTAACATTTGAAGATGCTTAATTGTCTCAGGAATGCACTTGATGCAGTTGTGATATAAATTTAAGGTTTCAAGTGGTGCAAACAGGCAAACATCATGTGGTATCTCTGTAAATCTGTTTTTGGAGAGGTCTAAAAAAAATAAAAAATAAAATACACATATGTTACATTGCATGCCTAAACAAAAAGCCAATTATTAGACAAGAAACCCTACTGTGTGTACAGTTATTAACAATGTTTTAAGGAACATGCAAGAAAATATATACTGAATTCAGTGACCCCCTTTTCAAGATGCAAACCGGGATTTAGCCAAGTATCACAATATGTTAATACAAACAAGCAATAGAGAACATAAGATACAGATTCTTTGCAAAAGTAGGTTTGATGCATCAGCCATTCTACATTGTGAGTTACATTTTACAATATGCTGTTTTAGATCAATGTTACAATGTACAGTTTTACATATCTCTTTTCCCTGTAAATGTAAAGTTATTCAAAAGAACTATTAAATGTTATTCTCTGTGACGGTAACACTGGAAAAACCATCATGCCAACAGAGCATTTTCTGACTTTAGTTGTCAGACTAAGGTTTAGTCAATAGTCACCTTTACTTTTCTTATAATGCGCTAATCAGTTTTAATTCATCCAGAGTATACATCCATGGCGACTGGGTTTATTTAAGAATTAGGAGAACAAGTAACCCTGATCTACTATGACAGCGGTGTACAACAAACATTCATATGATGAGACGTGTTCTTGCAAGAATATAACAACCTTATATCAGGAGACATTTCAAGGAACTACTGAGCTGACACAATCACATAAAAAAAATAAAAAAGGTCTGCATTTTATTCTGCTTACATTAAGTGTTGTCCCAACATAAAACAAATCTGGTGTTTATAAAGACATGCTAAACTTGTTCCCTTGTATTTGGGCAGTGATGAGTGTTTAACACCCACTGTTACAAGCCTGTACAAAAGAAGTGTTTCTAATTCTGCCGGTATGGACAGGAATAATATATAAAGGTCGACATGCAGCATGTCATCACTGCTGAAATACTGACAAGATAGAATGTTGACCAGGGTTGGCTGGTTTTAACCAAGTTGTTTTTTATTATGCTCTTATTACAGGCACAGCGCCATGACTTATTAAAAAAAAACTATTATACTAAAAATAATAGTGTTTTTATTCAATGTTTAATGCTAATGAGATGCCCAGTACTAATGATTATCTCATTTGTGTGTTTGTGTCTGTGTATCTCTGAAAAGTGCTTTTCCATTTTCCATTTTAATTTACTATTCAGAATTATTTAATTATAATAAGTAAGACTATTGCTTAACATTAACTTATTGTTCTTATTTTCAATTTCATCTATGAGTGTACTTTGTATGTATTAATGTGTTTAGTCTATCTACATATATTCAGATGTAATAGGAATACTAAGCCGTAAAAAAATGGTTGTATTGAAATATTTAAATAAATCAAATCCTAATATCATTAGTAATGTTAGAAAGCATTAAAACATTGTTGATCTAGTTATCTAGTACATGATTTAAAAAAAAATTTTCCATTAAAACATTAATGCAAAAAAAAAAAAAAAAAAAAGTGGTTTAAACCGAAAAAGCTTTATTTTTATTTTTTTTTAAAGTTTTTCCCCAACCCTGATGAAGACAAACAGTCCCTGGAGGTCTAGCAGTGACTTACCTGCTCCCAGCGGCAGCAGCACCGGCTTCTGGGTCCCAGTGGAGATGAACGCATAAGTTCTGGCAGAGATATGACAGGGAGCAGCGGTTCCAGGAAGAATTCTCCCCTATACCCAACCATCAGTTCCACCTTTAAATCTCCCCCTAGTGCCTAACCAACACCCCAACACCGCACACACTCTACAGCATAGCCTAACCTTCCACTTATGAATAACCCTAACCCTCCTGTCCCGCAGCTTAATCCCAATGTCGACATTCTGAGAATGTTGGCATTTCATGTTGACATTCTGAGTATGTCAACATGTTGTCCATTGACATTTAAACAATGGTGACAAAACTACTGACATTGTGCATGTTGACCTCATGACTGAATCCCCTGTAGACAGCCATAATTCCTTACATCAGATTAGAGAAAAGCAGCATGTATTATGCCTACAATCTGTTTGTCCAATACTGCTTTAGAAGTCCTTAGTCTAGGCGTGATCTTATTGCTATGCAAAACAGCGATGGTCAATGGCAGAAGAGCTACTCTCAAGGCTTTGTAAAATACATACAGATAACAGGTTTATGTAAAGTGACATGAAAACTGGATAACAGCCCCTTGAGACAGTTTAATGGCACTCAATGGATGAACACCTACCAAGGATCATAGATTTTCTTGAATTGGTGCCATTAATTGAATATATTCACTGATTTATTTTGATATTTGGGGGGTAACTTGTTCAAAAGATTCTTGGAAGATCTATACAATATTTAATATTTGCTTTCTGATACCAAGTCATACTGCTCTTCCATTATAAGGCATCGCTACCTAGTAAATTAAAGTGTTCCAAGAGAGAAAGTACTGTATGTGCTTGTTTACCAACTGCAATACCCTTAGTTGCCACATATCCGAAATAGAATATAAAGATGGCAGTTGGTGCCCTCTAACGTTATACTAATGGCCTTAGAAGAGACTGACATTATCTCAAGTCTACTGCGCTCACTGGCAGAACCATTCTAGACTACCGCATAAAACGCAATCACATACCACTGCTAAAGCAAGCTGCACAAAAGTTCAAACATATACAAAAACAGACAGAAAAACACTTTACACCCACAAGAAAATGCGCTAACCAGCTGCAGGTCAATGGACTTTCAAAAATAGGGTGTTACCCTCACCCCCAAAAAAGACACTCTAAACCCAAAAAAATTTTTCTAAAAGTCCTCTTTCCTGCGCTCTCTTAAATTCATAAAGAGAAAAGAATCTTCACTTATCTTAGACCCGATGTTCCTCTCAATTTTTCATGATCCTCATACCCAAATGTGTCGTCAAGGATAATATGACGTTAGCTTTTAACGATGGTACATGAAAAAGAGAGACCAAGGATACAATCTAGTGTAGTATGTTCGTAATCCTCTCCTCGTCCGGTCAAGGCTTGAAAAAGATCAACGGATTGATCGAAACGCGTTGGCTGATTGGGACAACTCGTGTATTTTGATATTTGGGGGGTAACTTGTTCAAAAGATTCTTGGAAGATCTATACAATATTTAATATTTGCTTTCTGATACCAAGTCATACTGCACTTCCATTATGAGGCATCGCTACCTAGTAAATTAAAGTGTTCCAAGAGAGAACATCGGGTCTAAGATAAGTGAAGATTCTTTTCTCTTTATGAATTTAAGAGAGCGCAGGAAAGAGGACTTTTAGAAAAAACTTTTTTGGTTTATATACAAAAACATAACTGATGCAGATTATTTTGGCCTAGAAAGTCAAATGAAAATATTGTAACAATGGTTCTAGGCGGTCACTTAGGTACAGCCGGGCTCATGGATTTTTGTTCCCAGCCCCACAGGGGTGTGTACAAAATGTACATGTCCGGAGCGAGATCGGGCTACGAGTGGGACAAGTTCAGCTATCATTCCAAACACAAAAATTCTATATTAGAATAAAAATATACTTTTATTTTTATAGTTTATAGTTTCAGATCTCAAAGGAGAACGCCGTTATCCATGAAACGTCTGTGATGAACAAAGAGGAACACTGAGTAGGAACAGCAGTCTCTCTTTAACTATTCATACACAATGCTTGATCAATGTTTCTGAATGTGTGAATGCCTTGAGGACATAGGGAAGAACCAATTAGTGGAGTTACAGAGCGGTTTCGTGTGGCGCTAATTAGATCTGAATGTGTAAAAGTAATAGGGATCCCTGTAAACATGGTGTGATCCTGTGTAATGTTAATCATCGAATGCAGTTTGCAAATGATATTCAATAAAAAAAAAGGTAACATCAACAGTGCATCATAGACTATCATTGCATGAAAATAACAAAATAGGTCTCATTAGTATTCATTACAGTAGACTTAAAAAAACCTACTAAAATAAATGTTTTGATGCATACAGACAACACTTCCAAACGCCATGAACTACAGCAATTCTGATCATATTAATGCTTAAATTATATATAGTACTGTCGCTACTGCCCCGTGCAACTACATAGGACATAGAGAAACACAAGTTGCCAACACGTGTGCACAGCGCTATACAGAATAAATTGTCCAAAAACAAGTTTTTACAGCGTGACAAGTTCTTGCCCTTTACACGCAAAGGAAAAAACAAGAACCCACAGCTAAACCAAGTGAGTCATCTAGGAAATTCACTGATAACTAGATTTATATGAATAGACTCTTCACTATATAGACCAATAATGAAAATGATGCCTGTTAAACAAGGACTTGGCAGTAGAAACAAACAGTAAGCATTAAAAGAAGGTATTGATTTGAAGAAATACAGTGCAGATATATTGTACTCCACAATCACTCGCATGTACATAGTGGGAAGTAGTTACAGTATCGGCAGTGACTAAGTTGATCCAGGAATGCAAGCCCCCAGTAACGTCAACAAGGCTTACATGCTACTTACAGCAGGTTAACCACTTAACTGACGATTTATTTCTCCAAAAACCGCTCCGAAATGGTCGTTGTGGTTTTATAAGTGAATTAGGTGAAGAACATGAATTTAACACTATCCCAAATGATTTAAGTAACAAAAAAACAAAAACAAAAAAAAGGGAAAAAAATTGTTTTTAATGTTTTGTTAAAATATTTTCCCCCAAACATCAATCTGGAACATCGTGACCATCGGTACATCGGACACATTGCAGCTTTCACAGCTTTCATTTTGAAAGCCGGGACAGCCTCCAGGTATACAGGGGAGGTCTGGGGGTGGCTTGGGAGGGTTAATTTACACTCCCCAGTGGCTGCCATTGTCTGCAGCCGCTGGAGGGGTGGATCCTGCCGTGCTGACCGATCAGCAGTGATCGGCAGCACAGCAATCAGTAGGGGAGAGTGCAGGGAGGCAAAGGAACTTTCCAGTCCCTCTGACAGCAGCAGCGGAGAGAAGTTTCCCTTCCCTGCGGCTGCTAACACTCTCTATCTGACTGGTCGCATCCATTTAAAATACATTTTAAAACACAAAGCGCCTAGCGCCCATAACATTTAAAGAAAGTGGTGCCATACTCCTATTGTCCAGTAAAAATGGTGCTGGGCAGCTGAGGGTTAACCCCTTCGGCGCCGCAGCCGCCATTGTCCACGTGGCAGGGGGATGGGGGCCAGAATACCCCTTTCAGGCTAGCAAAAATTTCCCGGGTCAGTGCACGAGAACGCTTAGTCTGAATGGGTCCTAAAGCAATACCCGGGACAAGCATCCCGGCATTTCATCCCTGGTTGCGACCTGGGTTGAAGCCAGAATCTACCCGGGATGCAGTGCAGTGTGAACAGGTAAACCGGGTTACGGCGTCCTAGCACCCGTTCTCCACACAGGAGGCGGCGGAGCTTAGAGATGATCTCCAAGCTCCGCCTCCGGTAGCGTCAGCGGTGACATCACCAATCCGGCAATATGCCAGGTCGGGCCGCACGTCTGAAAGGAGTCTCAAGCCGGGTCGCACCTTGGAAGCACCCGTGTACACATTCCCGGGTGCGATCCGGCTATGTAAGTCTGAAAGGGGTATAAGACCACCAATACAGGGTTAAATATGCTACATTACTAGCATGTTTACCGTTGCAGCCCTATTCCAGGTAACATGCTGTAGAAAAACATGTTAATGTTTTTTTGTACATTTTGACAAGCTGATGGGATTTTTAAGCATCCATGGGTGAGTAGATTTCTTTGTCAAATGCCTGTAACTGCTTTATTGGTAAACAACATTTTTTCTTGATTTTTGGGATATACTGCTGCTAGGATCCTTGAAGTCGAAACAGAGCAGGTTGGGAATCTGGCTAGGGTCATCAGCAGCACTTGTTCAGGATTATGGAGGACTGACTATGCTACTGGACAAATGAAAGGAAGAACTCTTGGGATAAGGGCCATTTGGCGCTGCTCACCTTTGCTGCAAGCATTATAAAGCATAGCATTATTACACAGTATGTAAACAGAAACATTATTTATATCCCTGCACTATTAAAAACAATATTAAAAAAAATAGGATTTTAATACCTACCGGTAAATCCTTTTCTCTTAGTCCGTAGATGATGCTGAGGACGCTTCAAGAACCATGGGGTATAGACGGGATCAGCAGGAGACATGGGCACTTTAAGACTTTAAAAGGGGTGTGAACTGGCTCCTCCCTCTATGCCCCTCCTCCAGACTTCAATTATAGGAACTGTGCCCAGGGAGACGGAGATTTCGAGGAAAAGGATTTATTTAATTTAAACTAAGGTGAGATACATACCAGCTCACACCACAAACATGCCGTACACCATGGCATTCAACACAACGCATGCAACGGCATGAATAACGTCAGCAACAGTCTGACTTAACGCAACACAACATGTGTGTAACCATAACTAATAACTGCAGATACAGTACGCACTGGGATGGGCACCCAGCATCCTCTACGGACTAAGAGAAAAGGATTTACCGGTAGGTATTAAAATCCTATTTTCTCATACGTCCTAGAGGATGCTGGGGACGCTTCAAGAACCATGGGGTTTATACCAAAGCTCTAGAACGGGCGGGAGAGTGCGGATGACTCTGCAGCACCGATTGACCCAACAAGAGGTCCTCATCAGCCAGGGTATCAAACTTGTAAAACTTTGCAAAGGTGTTTGATCCCAACCAAGTAGCTACTCAGCAAAGCTGTAATGTCGAGACCCCTCGGGCAGCCGCCCAGGATGCGCCCACCTTTCTGGTAGAATGGGCCTTCACCGATTTCGGTAACGGCAATCCCGCCGTAGAATGAAACTGCTGAATCGTATGACAGATCCAGCGTGCAATAGTTTGCTTAGAAGCAGGAGCCCTAATCTTGTTGGGGGCCCACAGGACAAACAGAGCCTCCGTTTTCCTAATCTGAGCCGTTCTGGCGACATAAATCTTCAAAGCTCTCACCACATTGAAAGACTTCGATTCCGCCAAGGCTTCAGTAGCCACTGGCACCACAATAGGCTGGTTCACGTGAAACGATGAAACCACTTTTGGCAGAAATTGCTGACGAGTTCTCAACTCCGCTCTATCTGCATGGAAGATTAAATAGGGGCTTTTGTGAGACAAAGCCGCTAATTCAGACACCCGCCTTGCGGATGCCAAGGCCAACAGCATGACCACTTTCCAAGTGAGGAATTTCAATTCAACCTTACGTAAAGATTCAAACCAATGAGATTGCAGGAACTACAACACCACATTAAGATCCCATGGTGCCACTGGGGGCACAAAGGGAGGTTGAATATGCAGCACGCCTTTCACAAAAGTCTGAACTTCTGGAAGGGAGGCCAATTGTTTTTGAAAGAAAATTGATAAGGCCGAAATTTGTACTTTAATGGAGCCTAACTTTAGGCCCGCATCCACACCTGCCTGCAGAAAATGGAGAAAACGTCCCAGCTGAAATTCCTCCGTAGGAGCCTTCTTGGATTCACACTAAGACACATATTTTCTCCAAATATGGTATTAATGTTTCGCCGTTACTTCTTTTATAGCCTGAAGCAGTGTGGGAATGACTTCATTGGGAATACCCTTTCGGGCTAGGATTTGGCGTTCAACTGCCATGCCGTCAAACGCAGCAGCGGTAAGTCTTGATACACGCACGGCCCCTGCTGTAACAGGTCCTCTCGTAGAGGAAGAGGCGAGGGATCTGCTATGAGAAATTCCTGAAGATCCGGATACCAGGCCCTCCTTGGCCAGTCTGGAACAATGAGTATCACATGAACCCTTATTCTTCTTATGATCTTTATCACTTCTGGAATGAGTGGAAGTGGAGGGAACACATAGACCGACTGAAACACCCACGGTGTCACAAGGGCGTCCACCGCTATTGCTTGAGGGTCTCTCGACCTGGAACAATATCTCTGAAGTTTCTTGTTGAGGCAAGACGCCATCATGTCTATATGAGGAGTTCCCCAACGACTTGTCACTTCTGCAAAGACCTCTTGATGAAGACCCCACTCTCCTGGATGGAGATCGTGTCTGCTGAGGAAGACTGCTTCCCAGTTGTCCACACCTGGAATGAAGACCGCTGACAGAGTGCTTGCATGTCTTTCCGCCCAGCAGAGAACTTTTGTGGCCTCTGCCATTGCCGCTCTGCTCTTTGTTCCGCCCTGGCGGTTTACTTACGCCACTGCTGTTATGTTGTCCGACTGAATCAAGACGGGCAGACCGCGAAGAAGATGTTCCGATTGCAGAGGGCTGTTGTAAATGGCCCTTAATTCCAGAATGTTTATGTGCAGAAAAGCTTCCTGGCTTGACCATTTTCCCTGGAAATTTTCCCCCTGTGTGACTGCTCCCCAGCCTCTGAGACTTGCATCCGTGGTTACCAGGATCCAAACCTGAATCCCGAACCTGCGACCCTCTAAGAGATGAGAGCTGTGCAGCCACCACAGGAGGTGGCCTTGAGGACAGGATTATTTTCCGGTGCATGTGCAGGTGCGACCCGGACCACTTGTCCAACAGGTCCCACTGAAACACCCTGGCATGAAATCTGCCAAACTGAATGGCCTCGTAGGCCGCCAACATCTTCCCCAGCAACCGAGTGCATTGATGAATCGACACCCTTGCTGGTTTCAGAATCTGTTTGACCAATTTCCAGAGCCTATTCCACTGGAAGAAAGACTCTCTGCAAGTCTGTGTCCAGAATCATACCCAAGAATGACAGCCGTGTTGTCGGAACCAACTGTGATTTTGGCAGGTTTAGGAGCCAACCATGTTGTTACAGAATTGTCAGGGAGAGCGTAATGTTCTGCAGTAATTGGTCCTTGGATCTCGCCTTTAACAGGAGATCGTCCAAGTACGGGATAATTGTGACTCCCTGCTTGTGCAGGAGAACCATCATCTCCGCCATTACTTTGGTGAAAATTCTCGGAGACGTGGCCAGACCAAACGGCAACGTCTGAAACTGATAATGGCAATCCTGCATCGCAAACCTCAGATAAGCCTGATGTGGAGGATAAATGGGAACATGCAAGTAGGCATCCTTTATATCTACCAACACCATAAACTCCCCCTCCTCCAGACTGGAGATCACTGCCCGGAGAGATTCCATCTTGAATTTGAATTTCCTTAGGTAGAAATTGAGGGATTTGAGGTACAGGATCGGTCTGACTGAGCCGTCTGGCTTCAGGACCACAAACAGGCTGGAATAAAAGCATTCTCCCTGTTGCGACAGGGGAACCCTGACAATGACCTGATTTAGACACATTTTTTGTATTGCTTCGCATACCTCCTGTCCTGAAGGGAAGCTGGTAAGGCCGATTTGAAAAATCGGCGAGGGGGAACGTCTTAAAACTCTAGTTGGTAACCCTGGGACACTATTTCTAAAACCCATGGGTCTAGGGCCGAACGAGCCCAGAATTGACTGAAGAGTTTGAGATGTGCCCCCACCGGTGCTGACTCCCTCAGAGGAGCCCCAGCGTCATGCGGTGGATTTGGCAGCAGCCGGGGAGGACTTCTGCTCTTGGGAACTTGCCACAGCCGGTGACATTTTTCCCTTTCCTCTTCCTCTAGAAGTAAGGAAGGAAGTCCCTCTGCCTTTTTTGTATTTATTGGGCCGAAAGGACTGCATCTGATAGTGGTGCGTTTTCTTTTGTTGTGCAGGAACATAAGGTATAAATGACGACTTACCCACGGTAGCCGTAGATACCCGGTCAGTGAGGCCGTCACCAAACAAGACAACACCTTTATACGGCAGAGACTTCATAGCATTCTTAGAGTCCGCATCAGCATTCCATTGATGAATCCACAATGCTCTCCTGGCTGAGACTGCCATGGCATTGGCCCTTGATCCCAAAAGGCCAATATCCCTCGCAGCTTCCTTTAGATAGGCTGCAGTGTCCCTGATATGACCCAGTGTCAAAAGAACGCTATCCCTGTCCAGGGTATCTATATCAGATGACAAGTTATCTGTCCATTTTTCAATAGCGCTACTTACCCATGCCGAAGCCACGGCAGGTCTGAGCAGCGTATCTGTAGTGACATAAATGGATTTCAAAGTATTTTCCTGCTTACGATCCGCAGGTTCCTTTAAGGCTGCCGTTCCAGGGGACGGCAGCGCCCCCTTTTTGGACAGCCGTGATAAAGCTTTGTCCACAGTGGGGGGTGACTCCCACTTTTCCCAATCCCCCCGAGGGAAACGGATATGCCACCGGAATTCTCTTGGGAATCTGATACTTCTTGTCAGGATTTTCCCAGACCTGTTAAAAAAGCGTGTTCAGTTCATGAGAGGGAGGAAACGTTACCTCAGGTTTCTTTCCTTTAAACATACAGACACTTGTATCAGGAACAGCAGGGTCCTCATTGATATGCAACACGTCTTTTATCGCCACAATCATGTACTGAATGCTCTTAAACAAAAAACAAGAATGGAGGCTGCGCTAATATCAAAGATGTAACAACAATAATCTAAATGTGATAATAACACTTTTTAATATTAAAAAATAATCTAAAATGTTGTGGTGAATACACCATGTGCATGCAACATATTAAAAGTAAAAAATAAATGGTAAAAAACATGCAATTTTAGGAACTAAGCATTAGTAGGGTTACCCAACTAAAAAGCTGCTAGCTGACAGCAGCGAAACGCGTCAGGTACACCGGGACCCAAGCCAGGATTTTACTGTTGGAAGACCGAACCACCCCATCCTAATCCAGATCACCATCTGTCTATGGAGGACTCTAATAGCAAGCTGAACCGATGATTTCATTCCACCGCATCGCATGAGGAGCTGCCCACTTACCATTCTGGAGCATCACAACCTCTAGCGGTAATTTGTTACTAAATCGGACATTGCTTATCTCCTAAAATTGCTTGAACTGGACACTACAATTTGGGGGACTATTTAGGAAGGGACTTTCCATTCTTCAACCTTCTCCAATTCCTGTTAACTTGGGTAACCCCACTAATGCTTAGTTCATAAAATTGCATGTTTTTTACCATTTATTTTTTACTTTTAATATGTTGCATGCACATGGTGTATTCACCACAACATTTTAGATTTTTTTTTAATATTAAAAAGTGTTATTATCACATTTAGATTATTGTTGTTACATCTTTGAAATTAGCGCAGCCTCCATTCTTGTTTTTTGTTTACCTTTGTGGGGGTGACTTCCCCGTTTCTGAGGCTGCAGCTTGCTGGAGCATCCCATACATAAAGGCGCCTGAGTACCCAGGGTAACCTAACTTTACTGAATGCTCTTAGCCAGTTTTGGATTTAATCTGGCATCACTATAGTCGACACTGGAGTCAGAGTCCGTGTCGGTATCTGTATCTGCTATCTGGGTAAATTAACGCTTTTGTGACCCCGAGGGGGTCTGAACCTGGGACAACACATACTCTACGGATTTTTTCCATGCCTTGGTTTGAGACTCAGATTTATCCAATCTTTTATTCAACCGAGCCACATTCGCATTCAAAGCACTCAGAACATTTACCCAATCAGGAGTCGGAGGTGCCGACAGGGTCACTCCCACAGCCGTTTCTTTCCCTAATCCAGTCTCCTCCTGGGAAGAGCACTCTGCCTCAGACATGTCGACACACGTGCAACACCACACAAACACACTGGGCATATAGGGGACAGACCCACAGTAAAGCCGGTCAGAGAAACACAGAGAGAGTTTGCCAGCTAACAACCCAGCGCATATCCTGGTTCTGAACACTTTTATATAAAGTCCCAGACCTGTTAGCGCTTTATATTAGATTAAATAGCACCAAGTATACTGTGCCCCCCCTTTTTTTGCACCGTTACTTGTACAGCAGGGAAGAGGAAGGCCAGCGTCCCTGCAGCTCTGTGGAGAGAAAATGGCGCTGGTGAGAGCTGTGAGGGCTAAGCCACACACCCTCAAAGGCGCGCTTCAGCCCCGCTATTTTATTCAATATTTATACTGGCGGGGGCCCGGATTCAGTGCCTAGGCACTTAAAAACCACTTTTGCCAGGTCTAAAGAGGATTTACATGCTGCCCAGGGCACCCCCCCCCCCCCCCCCCCGCCCCCATGCACCCTGTAGTGCCGCCATGTGTGGGAGCATGGCGCGCAGCTCAGCCGCTGTGCGGTACCTCCAAGCCGTCACTGAAGTCTTCTGATCTTCTTCTACTCACCCGTCTTCTGACTTATGGCTCTGCAAGGGGGGTGAAGGCGGGCTCCGGGAACGAGCATCTAGGCGTACCTAGCATTCAGACCCTCAGGAGCTAATGGTGTCCTGTAACCTAAGAAGCAGAGCCTTGAAACTCACAGAAGTAGGTCTTCTTATCTCCCCTAAGTCCCACGATGCAGGGAGACTGTTGCCAGCAGTTCTCCCTGAAAATAATAAACCTAACTAAGTCTTTTTCTGAGAAACTCTGGAGAGCTCCCCAGTGTGCAACCAGTCTCACTGGGCACAGAATCTAAACTGTAGTCTGGAGGAGGGGCATAGAGGGAGGAGCCAGTTCACACCCCTGAAGTGTGTGGGAACAAACCATGATCTTGATGAAAATCAGATTTGGATCAAAGGATTTTCAAAGGATCAATTTCATTTTGGATAGGCCATTGGAAACTGCCCACTCTCCAAAAGATCATTGGACTAATCTCCAAACTATCACTGACCTAATGACATTAGACTTAAATGTAAGAATGGCAAATGTACCGTATTAGTGTACCAATGCAATTTGGGTTCATGACGTTCCAACGCTATACCAGAGGTTTCAGCACATAGGTGGCTGCTCTCACATATTCTGGTAGCTGCATTACACAAACAAACCGCTTTATCAGTAGATAAATGTAATTCAACTGAGTTTTAAAAAATTGCAGAATGTCTGAGATTTTGGCAGTCATTTTGAAAATGGAAATGTTATAGGCAAAAAGCTGGTGTGTTTTTCCTTTAACAACACTGCTCCTCTAAGACAAGTGAAAATTGACACATTTTAACACACAAAGCTCAATACATTTACTCCCAAAACTCAAATGGATTGGAATTATTGGTCTTAAGCTTACTGTCTTGCCTACGTCAATCTTGCTTTGTTATGATGAAGGGAATTTTACATGACGTTTCAGCAGTAAAGATAATAAGAATTTACTCACCGGTAATTCTATTTCTCGTAGTCCGTAGTGGATGCTGGGGACTCCGTAAGGACCATGGGAATAGACGGGCTCCGCAGGAGACTGGGCACTCTAAAAGAAAGATTAGGTACTATCTGGTGTGCACTGGCTCCTCCCTCTATGCCCCTCCTCCAGACCTCAGTTAGGGAAACTGTGCCCGGAAGAGCTGACACAAGGAAAGGATTTGGAATCCAGGGTAAGACTCATACCAGCCACACCAATCACACCGTATAACTTGTGATAACCATACCCAGTTAACAGTATGAACAACAACTGAGCCTCAATCAACGGATGGCTCATAACAATAACCCTTTAGTAAGCAATAACTATATACACGTATTGCAGAAGAAGTCCGCACTTGGGACGGGCGCCAAGCATCCACTACGGACTACGAGAAATAGAATTACCGGTGAGTAAATTCTTATTTTCTCTGACGTCCTAGTGGATGCTGGGGACTCCGTAAGGACCATGGGGATTATACCAAAGCTCCCAAACGGGCGGGAGAGTGCGGACGACTCTGCAGCACCGAATGAGCAAACTCAAGGTCCTCCTCAGCCAGGGTATCAAACTTGTAGAACTTAGCAAATGTGTTTGAACCCGACCAAGTAGCAGCTCGGCAAAGCTGTAAAGCAGAGACCCCTCGGGCAGCCGCCCAAGAAGAGCCCACCTTCCTTGTGGAATGGGCTTTTACTGATTTTGGATGCGGCAATCCAGCCGCAGAGTGAGCCAGCTGAATCGTGCTACAGATCCAGCGAGCAATAGTCTGCTTCGAAGCAGGAGCGCCAACCTTGTTTGCTGCATATAGAATAAACAGCGAGTCAAACTTTCTGACTCCCGCCGTTCTGGAAACATACATTTTCAAAGCCCGGACTACGTCCAGCAACTTGGAATCCTCCAAGTCCCTAGTAGCCGCAGGCACCACAATAGGTTGGTTCAAATGAAACGATGATACCACCTTAGGGAGAAATTGGTGACGAGTCCTCAATTCTGCCCTGTCCATATGGAAGATCAGATAGGGGCTTTTACATGACAAAGCCGCCAATTCTGACACACGCCTAGCCGAAGCTAAGGCCAATAGCATGACCACTTTCCACGTGAGATATTTTAGCTCAATGGTCTTAAGTGGCTCAAACCAGTGGGATTTCAGGAAATCCAACACAACGTTAAGATCCCAAGGTGCCACTGGTGGCACAAAAGGAGGCTGAATATGCAGCACTCCCTTTACAAACGTCTGAACCTCAGGCAGTGAAGCCAGTTCTTTTTGAAAGAAAATGGATAGGGCAGAGATCTGAACCTTTATGGACCCTAATTTGAGGCCCATAGTCACACCTGACTGTAGGAAATGCAGAAAACGACCCAACTGGAAGACCTCTGTAGGGGCCTTCCTGGCCTCACACCAAGCAACATATTTGCGCCATATGCGGTGATAATGCTTTGCTGTCACATCCTTCCTAGCTCTTATCAGCGTAGGAATTACTTCATTCGGTATACCCTTTTCCGCTAGGATCCGGCGTTCAACCGCCATGCCGTCAAACGCAGCCGCGGTAAGTCTTGGAACAGACAGGGCCCCTGCTGCAACAGGTCCTGTCTGAGAGGCAGAGGCCATGGGTCCTCTGTGACCATCTCTTGAAGTTCTGGGTACCAAGTCCTTCTTGGTCAATCCGGAACAATGAGTATTGTTCTCACTCCTCTTTTTCTTACTATTCTCAGTACCTTGTGTATGAGAGGAAGAGGAGGAAACACATATACCGACTGGAACACCCACGGAGTTACCAGTGAGTCCACAGCTATCGCCTGAGGGTCCCTTGACCTGGCGCAATATTTTTTTAGCTTTTTGTTTAGGCGGGACGCCATCATGTCCACCTTTGGCCGTTCCCACCGATTTGCAATCTGCTCAAAGACTTCTTGATGAAGTCCCCACTCTCCCGGGTGGAGGTCGTGCCTGCTGAAGAAGTCTGCTTCCCAGTTGTCCACTCCCGGAATGAACACTGCTGACAGTGCTTGTACGTGATTCTCCGCCCAACGAAGAAGCCTTGTGGCTTCCGCCATCGCCACCCTGCTTCTTGTGCCGCCCTGTCGGTTTACATGGGCGACTGCCGTGATGTTGTCTGACTGAATCAGCACTGGTTGGTCTCGAAGCAGGGGCTCCGCTTGACTCAGGGTGTTGTATATGGCCCTTAATTCCAGTATGTTTATGTGCAGACGAGTCTCCTGACTTGACCACAGCCCCTGGAAGTTTCTTCCCTGAGTGACTGCCCCCCATCCGCGGAGGCTTGCATCCACGGTCACCAGGACCCAGTCCTGTATGCCGAACCTGCGGCCCTCGAGAAGATGAGCACTCTGCAGCCACCACAGAAGAGACACCCTGGCCCTCGGGGACAGGGCGATCAGCCGATGCATCTGCAGATGCGATCCGGACCACTTGTCCAACAGATCCCACTGAAAGATCCTGGCATGGAACCTGCCGAAAGGAATGGCTTCGTATGACACTACCATCTTTCCCAGGACTCGCGTGCAGTGATGCACCAACACCTGCTTTGGTTTCAGGAGATCCCTGACCATGGTCACTAACTCCTGAGCCTTCTCCTCCGGGAGAAATACCTTCTTCTGTTCTGTGTCCAGAATCATGCCCAGGAAGGGCAGACGCGTCGTAGGAATCAGCTGCGACTTTGGAATATTCAGAATCCAGCCGTGCCGTAGCAACACTTCCTGAGAGTGCGCTACGCTGACCAACAACTGCTCTCTGGACCTCGCCTTTATGAGGAGATCGTCCAAGTACGGGATAACTGTAACTCCTTGCTTCCGGAGAAGTACCATCATCTCCGCCATTACCTTGGTAAAGACTCTCGGTGCCGTGGATAGACCAAACGGCAACGTCTGGAATTGGTAATGACAGTCCTGTACCACAAACCTGAGGTACTCCTGGTGAGGCGGATAAATGGGGACATGCAAGTACGCATCCTTGATGTCCAGAGATACCATAAAATCCCCCTCTTCCAGGCTGGCAATGACCGCTCTGAGCGATTCCATTTTGAACCTGAACTTTTTCATGTAAATGTTCAAGGATTTTAAATTTAGAATGGGTCTTACCGAACCATCCGGTTTCGGTACCACAAACAGTGTGGAATAGTAACCCCTTCCCTGCTGAAGGGGGGGTACCATTATTATCACTTGCTGGAGGTACAGCTTGTGAATAGCCGTCAGGACTATCTCCCTCCCCGTGGGAGAAGCTGGCAAGGCGGATTTTAGGTAACGGTGAGGGGGCGTCACTTCGAATTCCAGCTTGTATCCCTGAGATACAATTTGTATAGCCCAAGGATCCACTTGTGAGCGAACCCACTGGTTGCAGAAATTTCGGAGACGCGCCCCCACCGCTCCTGGCTCCGCCTGTGGAGCCCCAGCGTCATGCGGTGGACTTAGTGGAAGCAGGGGAGGACTTTTGTTCCTGAGAACTGGCTGCATGGTGCAGCTTCTTTAATCTACCCCTGCCTCTGGCAAGAAAGGATGCACCTCTGACTCTCTTGCTTTTTTGAGAACGAAAGGACTGCATTTGGTAATACGGTGCTTTCTTAGGCTGTGAGGAAACCTGTGGCAAGAAAGTCGACTTTCCAGCTGTCGCTGTGGATACGAGGTCCGAGAGACCGTCCCCAAACAATTCCTCACCCTTATAAGGCAAAACCTCCATGTGTTTTTTAGAGTCGGCATCCCCTGTCCATTGCCGAGTCCATAAGACCCTCCTGGCTGAAATGGACATTGCATTTATTCGAGAGCCCAGCAGGCAAATGTCCCTCTGGGCATCCCGCATATATAAGACGACGTCTTTAATATGGCTAAGTGTTAGCAATACGGTATCCCTGTCCAGGGTATCCAACCCCTCTGACAGAGTATCTGTCCATGCTGCAACAGCACTGCACATCCAAGCTGAAGCAATAGCCGGTCTCAGTAGAGTACCAGAGTGTGTATACACAGACTTCAAGATACCTTCCACCTTCCTATCCGCAGGTTCCTTTAGGGCGGCCGTATCCTGAGATGGCAGGGCCACTCTTTTAGATAAGCGCGTCAGGGCCTTGTCAACCCTAGGGGAGGATTCCCAGCGTAACCTATCCGTTGGCGGGAAAGGGTACGCCATTAGTATTCTCTTGGGAATCACCACTTTCTTATCAGGGGAAGACCACGCTTCTTCACATAACTCATTTAATTCATGTGACGGGGGAAAAGTCACTGGCTGCTTTTTCTCCCCAAACATATTTACCCTCTTGTCAGGGACAGGGTCAGCCTCTGAAATGTGTAATACATTTTTCATTGCAATAATCATGTATCGGACGGCCTTAGTCATTTTGGGCTGTAATAGTGCCTCATCCTCGTCGACGCTGGAGTCGGACTCCGTGTCGACATCTGTGTCAACCAACTGAGATAGTGGGCGTTTTTGAGACGCTGACGGCCTCTGAGGCGCCTGGGCAGGCCCGGGTTGAGAGCCCGGCTGTCCCCCGGCAGCAACATAATCAAATCTCTTATGTAATGAGTTTACATTGTCATTTAAGACCTTCCACATATCCATCCAATGAGGTGTCGGCACCGACGGGGGCGACACCACATTTATCTGCACTTGCTCCGCCTCCACGTAACCCTCCTCATCAAACATATCGACACAGCCGTACCGACACACAGCACACACACAGGGAATGCTCTGACTGAGGACAGGACCCCACAAGGTCTATGGGGAGACAGAGAAAGAGTATGCCAGCACACACCACAGCGCTATATACACAGGGATACACACTACCAGAAGTGAATTTTTCCCAATAGCTGCTGTATCAATACACCTTTTGCCTAAAATTATGTGCCCCCCCCCCTCTCTTTTTACCCTCTTAGTGCCAGGAGACTGCAGGGGAGAGCCTGGGGAGCGTCCTTCCAGCGGAGCTGTGAAGAGAAATGGCGCTGGTGTGCTGAGGAAGAAGGCCCCGCACCCTCAGCGGCGGGCTTCTGTCCCGCTGTTTCGGACTAAAAAATAGCGGGGGTTTTACACATATACAGTCACAGACTGTATTATGTGTCTTTTTTATGCCAAAGGTATTCTTATTGCTGCCCAGGGCGCCTTGCTGCCCAGGGCGCCGCACCCCCCCCCCCCCCCCAGCGCCCTGCACCCTACAGTGACCGGAGTGTGTGGTGTGCAGTGGGAGCAATGGCGCACAGCTGCGGTGCTGTGCGCTACCTTAATGAGGACAGGAGTCTTCAGCCGCCGATTTCATCACCAACTTCTGATCTTCTGGCTCTGCGAGGGGGACGGCGGCGCCGCTTCGGGAACGGACGGCCGAGGACCTTTGCCTGTGTTCGAACCCTCTGGAGCTAATGGTGTCCAGTAGCCTAAGAAGCGCAACCTAGCTGTGAACAGGTACGTTTGCTTCTCTCCCCTCGGTCCCACGTAGCAGTGAGTCTGTTGCCAGCAGATCTCACTGAAAATAAAAAGCAGGCTCAGGAGAGCCCACTAGGTGCATCCAGCTCTGGCCGGGCACAGATTCTAACTGAGGTCTGGAGGAGGGGCATAGAGGGAGGAGCCAGTGCACACCAGATAGTACCTAATCTTTCTTTTAGAGTGCCCAGTCTCCTGCGGAGCCCGTCTATTCCCATGGTCCTTACGGAGTCCCCAGCATCCACTAGGACGTCAGAGAAAATAGAAATGGCTTTGAGAAGCATGTAGAATTTCTAAAAGTCCTTTCATCCAAGAGACACTTTTTAGGAGCTGTGAAGACTATTTTCCTCACATAAGATGTGTCTTCTGTCCCATCTATATACGACAGATATTCAGTCTCTTTAAAAAGTGTCAGTACGAACAGTGTATTTGCGGATTTTAGGTTGTGTGCTGTCCTCTCAGCAAGTCTCCTTGTAGGTTAATTATCTGTCGCCCCTCACTCCAAATAACTTCTCTTTTTCAATTAACCTTATGGAAAATAATAAATAACTGTGGCAAATGATGCAATTATAAATTTATATATATATATATATATATATATATATATATATATTTTCTCCTACATTTTAAAACATGTAGGTAAGTGCATTATATATGGTTTATACATGGTTTGTCCAGGTGTAAATGAGCACCCTTAGTCTCTACGGCGTGTCTTTGGCACAGTTCACAGATGAAGTCATAGGGGTATATGCAATTGCGGTCGAATTCCCGAAATTGTCGAATTTCGGGTCATTTTCGCCCAAAAAAAAAATTCGCCTATGCAATTCAGTGCTTTCCGACCAAAAAACGGACTTTCAAAATTCGACTTTTTGAAATTCGAATTTTTGCAAATTCGACTTTTCTGCAATGATACAAGTGCTGCAATTCGACAAAAGCATATTCAATTCAAGTTTGGAAATTCGACAGCAGTGCTTTTAGACTGCAAATTCGTCATTTTCAATCCGCCACACTTTGGAGGGTGAAAACAATAAAAAAAAAATTTAAACATGTTTTTTTTGGTGTTTTTTTTTTTTAGGAATAGCATATCTATTTATATTAGAAGGGATTAGGTACTTTTTTTTTTTTTTTGGGATGCACAAATATTATTTATATATTTTTTTAAAATATTTTTTTATTTTTTATTGCTGGAACGGTAAAATCCTTAAAAAAAATGGCGTGGGGACCCCCTCCAAAGCATAACCAGCCTCGGGCTCTTCGAGCTGGTCCTGGTTCTAAAAATGCGGGGGAAAAATTGACAGGGGATCCCCTGTATTTTTAAAACCAGCACCGGGCTCTGCGCCTGGTGCTGGTGCCAAAAATACGGGGGACAAAACGAGCAGGGGTCCCCCGTATTTTTCACACCAGCATCGGGCTCCACTAGCTGGACAGATAATGCCACAGCCGGGGGTCACTTTTATGCCGTGCCCTGCGGCCGTGGCATCAAAAATCCAACTAGTCACCCCTGGCCGGGGTACCCTGGGGGAGTGGGGACCCCTTCAATCAAGGGGTCCCCCCCCCCCCCAGCCACCCAAGGGCCAGGGGTGAAGCCCGAGGCTGTCCCCCCCCATCCAATGGGCTGCGGATGGGGGGGCTGATAGCCTTTTGTGATAATGAAAAGAATATTGTTTTTTCCAGCAGTACTACAAGTCCCAGCAAGCCTCCCCCGCAAGCTGGTACTTGGAGAACCACAAGCACCAGCATGCGGGAGATAAACGGGCCCGCTGGTACCTGTAGTACTACTGGGAAAAAAATACCCAAATAAAAACAGGACACACACACCGTGACAGTAAAACTTTATTTCATACGTCGACACACACATAACTTACCTATGTTCACACGCCGACATCGGTCCTCTTCTCCATGTAGAATCCACGGATACCTGAAAATAAAAGATCAATATACTCACCTCAGCCATGGTCCAGAGATACATCCACGTACTTGGCAAAAAAAGAAAACGAACACACGGGCCACCAGACTGAAAGGGGTCCCATGCTGACACATGAGACCCCTTTCCACGAATGAGACCTGTCAGTGACAGCTGTCACACAAAGGTCTCTAAAGCCAATCAGGAAGCGCAACTTCGTCCATTATATTATATTCAATGGTGGGAACTTAGCGGCTAGCGGTGAGGTCACCCGCCGGTCAGCGGCTGACCGCGGGTAACCCCACCGCTGACGGCAAAGTTCCCACCATTGAAACTAATGGAGCGGCTTTGCGATGCGCTGTCACAGCACAGACAGCGCACAGCCAATCAGGTGAGCGCCACGGAAGTAGCGCTTCCTGATTGGCTGAAGGGACTTCAGTGACAGGAGTCACGTGATGTCCCGGCATTCGGGAGAAAGGGGTCTGATGTGAAAGCATGGGACCCCTTTCAGTCCGGCATGGAGCGGGTGTTCGGTTTGTTTTTTTAACAAGTACGTGGATTTATATCTGGACGTGGATGTACCTCTGGACGCTGGAAGGCGAGTATAATTTTTTCACAGGTACCCTCGGATCGTCGGAGACCGTGGCAGTCGGCGTGTCAACATAGGTAAGTATGTGTGTGTCGGTAGTGTGTAATAAAGTTTTACTATCAAGGTGTCTGTGTACTGTTTTTATTTGGGTATTTTTTTTCCAGTAGTACTACAGGTACCAGCGGGCCCGTTTTTCTCCCGCATGCTGGTACTTGTGGTTCTCCAAGTACCAGCTTGCGGGGGAGGCTTGCTGGGACTTGTAGTACTACTGGAAAAAACAATATCTTTTTATTATCACAAAAGGCTATCAGCCCCCCCATCCGCAGCCCATTGGATGGGGGGGGGGACAGCCTCGGGCTTCACCCATGGCCCTTGGGTGGCTGGGGGGGGGGGACCCCTTGATTGTAGGGGTCCCCACTCCCCCAGGGTACCCCGGCCAGGGGTGACTAGTTGGGTAGTTAATGCCACGGCCGCAGGGCACGGAATAAAAGTGACCCCCGGCTGTGGCATTATCTGTCCAGCTAGTGGAGCCCGATGCTGGTGTTAAAAATACGGGGGACCCCTACTCTTTTTGTCCCCCGTATTTTTGGCACCAGCACCAGGCGCAGAGCCTGGTGCTGGTTTTAAAAATACGGGGGATCCCTGCCCAATTTTTCCCCGCATTTTTAGAACCAGGACCAGCTCGAAGAGCCCGAGGCCGGTTATGCTTTGGAGGGGGGGGCCCCACGCCATTTTTTTTTTCGGGTTTTTCCCGTTTTTCCCTGTGTTTTTAAAATCGCGGCAAAATCCGCCAAATCGGCCGATTTTCGCCCGCGGGTCTGTCGAATCCGTTTTTCATTGAATATGGTGAATTCCGGCAGCCACCTGCCGGAATTCACCTGTCGAATTGAGTCGAATTAAAAAACGGCGAAAAATTGCCGCGATTCGCCGTGAATTGCATATACCCCATAGACATACTCCAGCTTTTCAGGTCCTGTAATCAATTTTGTTAAAGGGTCTCTCTCCATAGAGATCAATGCTCCCTCTATGTACACATCTTTCGCTGCTCCTTTCAACAATCAAAGGACGGGACAGAGGGAACTCAATTAATTTACATTATGTGCATAAACCATCAGAAAACAAACATGATTTTCTGAAATAAACACTCTGTAATATGTGTGCTAAACAGTTTGTTTGCCATTAAAATGACAGCTTTGTGCTAGAGTGCTACAATTAATGTTGTTTGTTTTTTATAACACAGACAGACAACATGAGAAAAAGGAAGATGTTCATTCCTCAGCTGTGAACAATAGCAGACCTGCGACTTCACAACCTAAAACGCTGAGAACTGTAGTTCAGATCTGGTATCACGTTTTCACTCACATGAGAACTCGAACTTCAGCAAACCAAAAAAGTGCAGTCTCTACTAATCTGCACACAAATTTAAAGGGCACACACATACAAAATATAATGAATACCAAAAATTGTTCAACTTTCTTTTGAGTGCAAGAAACGTACATGCCCAACAAGTCATATTTAAATCAGTTTCAGTTGTCTATAAATTGTGCTTCATCTGACCTCTGCAAAACAAGCGACACATCACTGACGAACCATAATGAATTCAACGTCTAAATCACTTATGACTTTAGGATAAGGTTAACGGAGGTTGGAACCTTGAACATCTAAAACCCGGAGACATTCTTAGTGACCATTATGCTCGTTAAAGTTTGTTGTGGGTAACATCCATTGTCACATTTGTACAAAACATCAGAACTCCAGAAATGCTAAATTCTATTTTTATTTTTTTATTATCCCTGTCACAGATGCAACTCTAACAACCACACACTAACACTCACAGATAGACATATATGTGATACTTATGTCATATATAATAAAGTTCATACACAAAATATTCCTATACATGCAAAACATCTCAGAATAAATTTCAGGGTATCATTTTAGGGTAATATAAAATAGCAAGAACAGGATTATGTTTTAAGTCGGTTTCCAATTTATGATTTTTTTCAAGCTTGTAGTTCTGGCTGTTCTTCACAAGCACACACACATGTAAAACACTTCCTACTAAATATAGAAGTGTTAATTGTGAGCATTACATTTCTCTTATGAAGTATTCAAAGACAAGCAATGTGTTTTGTACATGTGCAAGGGTGCTCAGCCATTTACAGTGTAAATCAGTATAAGACCTCAAAGCCAACGAGTGAAGAAAAAAAAAAAAATTACCAACTTTTGCTTTTACCTTATCTACATAAAAGTGGTTGAATAACCATATTATGCAGAGTACGATGACAAGTGACTGAACAAGTAAAACAAGCTGGTTTCGGGTATATCACTTAATACTGGAGATTGTTTACCACCATCTTATTTCATCACTAATAGAAACACAACAGCCAGCATTCAATTACCCGTAGTAAATTACTGCTGGTGAAAAATGGAGAAAAACTTGGGCTTTAAAGCCTGGGGCTATTGAATTGGACTCCAGATATCTCCAGATAGCCCTGTTAACGCCTGTTAAAATAGTGTGTTAAAATAAGAATTTACTTACCGATAATTCTATTTCTCGTAGTCCGTAGTGGATGCTGGGGACTCCGTCAGGACCATGGGGAATAGCGGCTCCGCAGGAGACAGGGCACAAAAAGTAAGCTTTTAGGATCACATGGTGTGTACTGGCTCCTTCCCCTATGACCCTCCTCCAAGCCTCAGTTAGGTACTGTGCCCGGACGAGCGTACACAATAAGGAAGGATATTGAACCCCGGGTAAGACTCATACCAGCCACACCAATCACACCGTATAACTTGTGATCTGAACCCAGTTAACAGTATGACAAACGTAGGAGCCTCTGAACAGACGGCTCACAACAAATAACAACCCGATTTTTTTGTAACAATAACTATGTACAAGTATTGCAGACAATCCGCACTTGGGATGGGCGCCCAGCATCCACTACGGACTACGAGAAATAGAATTATCGGTAAGTAAATTCTTATTTTCTCTAACGTCCTAAGTGGATGCTGGGGACTCCGTCAGGACCATGGGGATTATACCAAAGCTCCCAAACGGGCGGGAGAGTGCGGATGACTCTGCAGCACCGAATGAGAGAACTCAAGGTCCTCCTCAGCCAGGGTATCAAATTTGTAGAATTTTGCAAACGTGTTTGCCCCTGACCAAGTAGCAGCTCGGCAGAGTTGTAATGCCGAGACTCCCCGGGCAGCCGCCCAGGATGAGCCCACTTTCCTTGTGGAATGGGCCTTGACAGATTTAGGTTGTGGCAAGCCTGCCACAGAATGTGCAAGTTGAATTGTGCTACAAATCCAACGAGCAATCGTCTGCTTAGAAGCAGGAGCACCCATCTTGTTGGGTGCATACAATATAAGCAGTGAGTCAGACTTTCTGACTCCAGCCGTTCTTGAAATATATATTTTCAATGCCTGGACCACGTCCAACAACTTGGAATCCTCCAACTCGTTAGTAGCCGCAGGCACCACAATAGGCTGGTTCAGGTGAAACGCTGACACCACCTTAGGCAGAAAATGAGGACGCGTCCGCAGTTCTGCCCTGTCCGTATGGAAAATCAGATATGGGCTCTTATATGATAAAGCCGCCAATTCTGATACTCTCCTGGCTGAAGCCAGGGCCAGTAGCATGGTTACTTTCCTTGTAAGATACTTCATCTCCACCGATTTGAGCGGCTCAAACCAATGGGATTTTAGAAAATCCAAGACTACATTAAGATCCCACGGTGCCACTGGGGGCACAACCGGGGGCTGTATATGTAGTACTCCTTTTACAAAAGTCTGGACTTCAGGAACTGAAGCCAATTCTTTCTGGAAGAAAATCGACAGGGCCGAAATTTGAACCTTAATGGACCCCAATTTGAGGCCCATAGACAATCCTGTTTGCAGGAAAATGTAGGAATCGACCCAGTTGAAATTCCTCCGTGGGGGCCTTCCTGGCCTCACACCACGCAACATATTTCCTCCAAATGCGGTGATAATGTTGTGCAGTCACCTCCTTCCTGGCCTTTACCAGTGTAGGAATGACCTCTTCCGGAATGCCTTTTTCCTTTAGAATTCGGCGTTCAACCGCCATGCCGTCAAACGCAGCCGCGGTAAGTCTTGGAATAGACACGGTCCCTGCTGAAGCAGGTCCCGTCTTAGAGGTAGAGGCCACGGATCCTCCGTGAGCATCTCTTGAAGTTCCGGGTACCAAGTTCTTCTTGGCCAATCCGGAGCCACTAGTATCGTTCTTACTCCCTTTTGCCGTATAATTCTCAGTACTTTTGGTATGAGAGGCAGAGGAGGGAACACATACACTGACTGGAACACCCACGGTGTTACCAGAGCGTCCACAGCTATTGCCTGAGGATCTCTTGACCTGGCGCAATACCTGTCCAGTTTTTTGTTGAGGCGGGACGCCATCATATCCACCATTGGTTTTTCCCAACGGTTCACAATCATGTGGAAGACTTCTGGATGAAGTCCCCACTCTCCCGGGTGTAGATCGTGTCTGCTGAGGAAGTCTGCTTCCCAGTTGTCCACCCCCGGAATGAATACTGCTGACAGTGCTATCACATGATCTTCCGCCCAGCGAAGAATCCTTGCAGCTTCTGCCATTGCTGTCCTGCTTCTTGTGCCGCCCTGTCTGTTTACGTGGGCGACTGCCGTGATGTTGTCCGACTGGATCAACACCGGCTGACCCTGAAGCAGGGGGTTTGCCAGACTTAGAGCATTGTAAATCGCTCTTAGCTCCAGTATATTTATGTGAAGAGACATCTCCAGGCTTGACCATACTCCCTGGAAGTTTCTTCCTTGTGTGACCGCTCCCCAGCCTCTCAGACTGGCATCCGTGGTCACCAGGACCCAGTCCTGTATGCCGAATCTGCGGCCCTCTAACAGATGAGCACTCTGCAACCACCACAGAAGAGACACCCTTGTCCGTGGCGATAAGGTTATCCGCTGATGCATCTGCAGATGCGATCCGGACCATTTGTCCAGCAGATCCCACTGAAAAGTTCGTGCGTGGAATCTGCCGAAAGGAATCGCTTCGTAAGAAGCCACCATCTTTCCCAGGACTCTTGTGCATTGATGCACAGACACTGTCCCTGGTTTTAGGAGGTTCCTGACAAGTTCGGATAACTCCCTGGCTTTCTCCTCCGGAAGAAACACCTTTTTCTGAACCGTGTCCAGAATCATTCCCAGGAACAGCAGACGTGTCGTCGGGGTCAACTGAGATTTTGGAAAATTCAGAATCCACCCGTGTTGTTGCAGCACTAGTTGGGTTAGTGCTACTCCGTCTTCCAGCTGTTCTCTGGATCTTGCCCTTATCAGGAGATCGTCCAAGTAAGGGATAATTAATACGCCTCTTCTTCGTAGAAGGATCATCATTTCGGCCATTACCTTGGTAAAGACCCGAGGTGCCGTGGACAATCCAAACGGCAGCGTCTGAAACTGATAATGACAGTTTTGCACCACGAACCTGAGGTACCCTTGATGTGAAGGGCAAATTGGGACATGCAGGTAAGCGTCCTTTATGTCCAGGGACACCATAAAGTCCCCTTCTTCCAGATTCGCTATCACTGCTCTGAGTGACTCCATCTTGAACTTGAATTTTTGTATGTACAGGTTCAAAGATTTGAGATTTAGAATAGGTCTTACCGAGCCGTCCGGCTTCGGTACCACAAATAGCGTGGAGTAATACCCCTTTCCCTGTTGTAGGAGGGGTACCTTGACTATCACCTGCTGAGCAAACAGCTTGTGAATGGCTTCCAATACCGTCGCCCTGTCCGAGGGAGACGTTGGCAAAGCAGACTTTAGGAACCGGCGAGGGGGAGACTTCTCGAATTCCAACCTGTAACCTTGAGATACTACCTATAGAATCCAGGGGTCCACCTGTGAGCAAGCCAACTGTGCGCTGAAATTCTTGAGTCGACCCCCCACCGTTCCTGAGTCCGCTTGTAAGGCCCCAGCGTCATGCTGAGGGCTTTGCAGAACCCTGGGAGGGCTTCTGTTCCTGGGCAGGGGCTGCTTGCTGCCCTCTCTTACCCCTTCCTCTGCCCCGAGGCAGATATGACTGTCCTTTTGTCCGCTTGTTCTTATAGGAACGAAAGGACTGCGGCTGAAAAGACGGTGTCTTTTTCTGTTGGGAGGGGGTCTGAGGTAAAAAAGTGGATTTTCCGGCAGTTGCCGTAGCCACCAGATCCGATAGACCAACGCCAAATAATTCCTCCCCTTTATACGGCAATACTTCCATATGTCGTTTGGAATCCGCATCACCTGACCACTGTCGCGTCCATAAACTCCTTCTGGCAGATATGGACATCGCATTTACTCTCGATGCCAGAGTGCAAATATCTCTCTGCGCATCTCGCATATAAAGGAAAGCATCCTTTAATTGCTCTATAGTCAATAAAATACTGTCCCTATCCAGGGTATCAATATTTTCAGTCAGGGAATCCAACCAGACGACCCCAGCACTGCACATCCAGGCTGAGGCGATGGCTGGTCGCAGTATAACACCAGTATGAGTGTATATACTTTTCAGGGTAGTTTCCAGCCTCCTATCAGCTGGATCCTTGAGGGCGGCCGTATCAGGAGACGGTAACGCCACTTGTTTCGATAAGCGCCTTATCCACCCTAGGGGGTGTTACCCAGCGCGCCCTAACCTCTGGCGGGAAAGGGTATAATGCTAATAACTTTTTTGAAATTAGCATTTTTCTATCTGGGTTAACCCACGCTTCATCACATACATCATTTAATTCCTCTGATTCAGGAAAAACTACAGGTAGTTTTTTCACCCCCCACATAATACCCCTTTTTGTGGTACTTGTAGTATCAGAGATATGCAAAGCCTCCTTCATTGCCGTGATCATATAACGTGTGGCCCTACTTGAAAATACGTTTGTTTCATCACCGTCGACACTAGATTCAGTGTCTGTGTCTGGGTCTGTGTCGACCGACTGAGGTAAAGGGCGCTTTACAGCCCCTGACGGTGTCTGAGACGCCTGGGCAGGTACTAACTGGTTTGCCGGCCGTCTCATGTCGTCAACTGATTTTTGTAATGTGCTGACATTATCACGTAATTCCATAAACAAAGCCATCCATTCCGGTGTCGACTCCCTGGGGGGTGACATCACCATTATCGGCAATTGCTCTGCCTCCACGCCAACATCGTCCTCATACATGTCGACACACACGTACCGACACACAGCAGACACACAGGGAATGCTCTTATCGAAGACAGTACCCCACTAGCCCTTTGGGGAGACAGAGGGAGAGTTTGCCAGCACACACCCAAGCGCTATAATATATATGGGAACAACCCTATATAAGTGTTGTTCCTTATAGCCGCTTAAATATATAAAAATATCACCAAAATATGCCCCCCCTCTCTGTTTTACCCTGTTTCTGTAGTGCAGTGCAGGGGAGAGTCCTGGGAGCCTTCCTCACAGCGGAGCTGAGCAGGAAAATGGCGCTGTGTGCTGAGGAGAATAAGCCCCGCCCCCTATTCCGGTGGGCTTTTCTCCCGGAGTTTTAGACATTTGGCATGGGTTAAATACATACATATAGCCTTAATGGCTATATGTGATGTATTCTTTTGCCATAAAAGGTATTATATATTGCTGCCCAGGGCGCCCCCAGCAGCGCCCTGCACCCTCCGTGACCGTCTGGTGTGAAGTGTGTGACAACAATGGCGCACAGCTGCAGTGCTGTGCGCTACCTTCATGAAGACTGAAGAGCCTTCTGCCGCCTGTTTCCGGACCTTCAATCTTCAGCATCTGTAAGGGGGGTCGGCGGCGCGGCTCCGGGACGAACCCCAGGGTGAGACCTGTGTTCCGACTCCCTCTGGAGCTAATGGTGTCCAGTAGCCTAAGAATCCAATCCATCCTGCACGCAGGTGAGTTGAAATTCTCTCCCCTAAGTCCCTCGATGCAGTGAGCCTGTTGCCAGCAGGACTCACTGAAAATAAAAAACCTAAAAAACTTTTTCTAAGCAGCTCTTTAGGAGAGCCACCTAGATTGCACCCTGCTCGGACGGGCACAAAAACCTAACTGAGGCTTGGAGGAGGGTCATAGGGGGAGGAGCCAGTACACACCATGTGATCCTAAAAGCTTACTTTTTGTGCCCTGTCTCCTGCGGAGCCGCTATTCCCCATGGTCCTGACGGAGTCCCCAGCATCCACTTAGGACGTTAGAGAAAGAGTGTTAGCACACATAGTCCGTGGAAAGTTTACAGATGTGTGTGTTAACAGGGTCGTGCCACCAATTAACCTGCTGATTATCTGGGATCTTTTTTTCATACCGCTGAGGCAGGTGAAAAAATCCTGAATAACTCCTGTTTTTGGGGATAATTGGATAGCCTCAGGGGGTCAATTTGACCACTGTAATCTACTGAAGCAGTTTGGGGACCTTGCCCTTCATCTCATGAAAACTTTTTCAATCAACTACATCCCTGCCTGGATTTAAATAATCACTGTGGCAGGATGAAAGCATTAGAGGGGGACAAAAAATAAGAATTTACTTACCGATAATTCTATTTCTCGGAGTCCGTAGTGGATGCTGGGGTTCCTGAAAGGACCATGGGGAATAGCGGCTCCGCAGGAGACAGGGCACAAAAAAGTAAAGCTTTACTAGGTCAGGTGGTGTGCACTGGCTCCTCCCCCTATGACCCTCCTCCAGACTCCAGTTAGGTACTGTGCCCGGACGAGCATACACAATAAGGGAGGCATTTTGAATCCCGGGTAAGACTCATACCAGCCACACCAATCACACCGTACAACTTGTGATCTAAACCCAGTTAACAGTATGACAACAGAAAGGGCCTCTTAAAGATGGCTCCTTAACAATAACCCGAATTAGTTAACAATAACTATGTACAAGTATTGCAGATAATCCGCACTTGGGATGGGCGCCCAGCATCCACTACGGACTCCGAGAAATAGAATTATCGGTAAGTAAATTCTTATTTTCTCTATCGTCCTAAGTGGATGCTGGGGTTCCTGAAAGGACCATGGGGATTATACCAAAGCTCCCAAACGGGCGGGAGAGTGCGGATGACTCTGCAGCACCGAATGAGAGAACTCCAGGTCCTCCTTTGCCAGGGTATCAAATTTGTAAAATTTTACAAACGTGTTCTCCCCCGACCACGTAGCTGCTCGGCAGAGTTGTAATGCCGAGACCCCTCGGGCAGCCGCCCAAGATGAGCCCACCTTCCTTGTGGAGTGGGCTTTTACAGTTTTAGGCTGTGGCAGGCCTGCCACAGAATGTGCAAGTTGAATTGTGTTACAAATCCAACGAGCAATCGACTGCTTAGAAGCAGGTGCGCCCAACTTGTTGGGTGCATACAATATAAACAGCGAGTCAGATTTTCTGACTCCAGCCGTCCTTGCAATGTATATTTTTAAGGCTCTGACAACGTCCAACAACTTGGAGTCCTCCAAGTCGCTAGTGGCCGCAGGCACCACAATAGGTTGGTTCAGATGAAATGCTGATACCACTTTAGGGAGAAAATGCGGACGAGTCCGCAGTTCTGCCCTATCCGAATGGAAGATTAGATAAGGACTTTTATAAGATAAAGCCGCCAATTCAGATACTCTCCTGGCAGAGGCCAGGGCTAGTAACATAGTCACTTTCAATGTGAGATATTTCAAATCCACCTTTTTCAATGGTTCAAACCAATGGGATTTGAGGAAATCTAAAACTACATTTAGATCCCACGGTGCCACCGGAGGCACCACAGGAGGCTGTATATGCAGTACTCCCTTGACAAAAGTCTGGACCTCAGGGACAGAGGCCAATTCTTTTTGGAAGAATATTGACAGGGCCGAAATTTGAACCTTAATGGATCCCAATTTGAGACCCATAGATAATCCTGATTGCAGGAAATGTAGGAAACGACCCAGTTGGAATTCCTCCGTCGGAACCCTCCGATCCTCGCACCACGCTACATATTTTCGCCAAATGCGGTGATAATGTTTCACGGTGACTTCCTTCCGTGCCTTAATCAAGGTAGGAATGACTTCTTCTGGAATGCCTTTCCCTTTTAGGATCTGGCGTTCAACCGCCATGCCGTCAAACGCAGCCGCGGTAAGTCTTGAAAAAGACAGGGACCCTGCTGTAGCAGGTCCCTTCTCAGAGGTAGAGGCCACGGTTCGTCCGTGAGCATCTCTTGAAGTTCCGGATACCAAGTCCTTCTCGGCCAATCCGGAACCACTAGTATTGTTCTTACTCTTCTTTGCCGTATGATCTTCAATACCTTTGGTATGAGCGGCAGAGGAGGAAACACATACACTGACTGGTACACCCAAGGAGTTACCAGTGCGTCCACAGCTATTGCCTGTGGATCTCTTGACCTGGCGCAATATTTGTCCAGTTTCTTGTTGAGGCGAGACGCCATCATGTCTACAATTGGTCTTTCCCAACGGTCTATTAACATGTTGAAGACTTCTGGATGTAGACCCCACTCTCCCGGATGAAGATCGTGTCTGCTGAGGAAGTCTGCTTCCCAGTTGTCCACGCCCGGGATGAACACTGCTGACAGTGCTATCACGTGATTCTCCGCCCAGCGAAGAATCTTGGCAGCTTCTGCCATTGCACTCCTGCTTCTTGTGCCGCCCTGCCTGTTTACATGGGCGACCGCCGTGATGTTGTCCGACTGAATCAACACCGGCTTTCCTTGCAGGAGAAGTTCCGCCTGGCTTAGAGCATTGTAGATTGCTCTTAGTTCCAGAATGTTTATGTGAAGAGACTTTTCCAGACTCGTCCATACTCCCTGGAAGTTTCTTCCTTGTGTGACTGCTCCCCAGCCTCTCAGGCTGGCGTCCGTGGTCACCAGGATCCAATCCTGAATGCCGAATCTGCGGCCTTCTAATAGGTGAGCCTTCTGCAACCACCACAGAAGTGACACCCTTGTCTTTGGTGACAGGGTTATTCGCAGGTGCATCTGCAGATGCGACCCTGACCATTTGTCCAACAGATCCCTTTGGAATATTCTTGCATGGAATCTGCCGAATGGAATTGCTTCGTAAGAAGCCACCATTTTTCCCAGGACTCTTGTGCATTGATGTACTGACACTTTTCCTGGTTTTAGGAGGTTCCTGACCAGATCGGATAACTCCTTGGCTTTTTCCTCTGGAAGGAAAACCTTTTTCTGAACCGTGTCCAGAATCATTCCTAGGAACAGCAGACGAGTTGTCGGGATTAAATGGGATTTTGGAATATTCAGAATCCACCCGTGTTGTCTTAGCACCTCTTGAGATAGTGCTAAAGCTGTCTCCAGCTGTTCTCTGGACCTTGCCCTTATTAGGAGATCGTCCAAGTATGGGATAACTAATACGCCTTTTCTTCGAAGAAGAATCATCATCTCGGCCATTACCTTGGTAAAGACCCGAGGCGCCGTGGACAATCCGAACGGCAGCGTCTGAAACTGATAGTGACAGTTTTGAACAATGAACCTGAGGTACCCCTGGTGTGCGGGGTAAATCGGAACGTGTAGATACGCATCCTTGATGTCCAAGGATACCATAAAGTCCCCTTCTTCCAGGTTCGCTATCACTGCTCTGAGTGACTCCATCTTGAACTTGAACTTTTTTATGTAGAGGTTCAAGGACTTCAGATTTAGAATAGGCCTTACCGAGCCATCCGGCTTCGGTACCACAAATAGAGTGGAATAATACCCCTTTCCTTGTTGTAATAGGGGTACTTTGACTATCACCTGCTGAGCGTACAGCTTGTGAATGGCTTCCAACACCCTCTCCCTTTCGGAAGAGACGGTTGGTAAGGCAGACTTCAGGAAACGATGAGGAGGATCCGTCTCTAATTCCAACCTGTACCCCTGAGATATTATCTGCAGGATCCAGGGGTCTACCTGCGAGTGAGCCCACTGCGCGCTGTAATTTTTGAGACGGCCCCCCACTGTCCCCGAGTCCGCTTGAGAGGCCCCAGCGTCATGCTGAGGTTTTTGCAGGAGCCGGGGAGGGCTTCTGTTCCTGGGAAGGAGCTGCCTGTTGGTGTCTCTTCCCTCTTCCTCTGCCTCGTGGCAGGTACGACAAGCCCTTTGCTCTCTTATTTTTGTAGGAGCGAAAAGGCTGCGGTTGAAAGGTCGGTGCCTTTCTCTGTTGGGGAGTGACTTGAGGTAAAAAAGTGGATTTCCCGGCAGTAGCCGTGGCCACCAAGTCTGATAGACCAACTCCAAATAACTCCTCCCCTTTATACGGCAAAACCTCCATGTGACGTTTTGAATCCGCATCGCCTGTCCACTGTCGTGTCCATAAGGCTCTTCTGGCTGAAATGGACATAGCACTCATCCGAGATGCCAGTGTGCAAATATCCCTCTGTGCATCACGCATATAGATAAATGCATCCTTTATTTGTTCTAACGACAGTAAAACATTGTCCCTATCTAGGGTATCAATATTTTCAATCAGGGATTCTGACCAAACTACTCCAGCACTGCACATCCAGGCAGTTGCTATAGCTGGTCGTAGTATAACACCTGCATGTGTGTATATATTCTTTTGAATAACTTCCATCTTTCTATCTGATGGATCCTTAAGTGCGGCCGTCTCAGGAGAGGGTAACGCCACTTGTTTGGATAAGCGTGTGAGCGCCTTGTCCACCTTAGGGGGTGTTTCCCAGCGCGCCCTAACCTCTGGCGGGAAAGGGTATAATGCCAATAACTTTTTTGAAATTATCAACTTTTTATCAGGAGCAACCCACGCTTCATCACACACGTCATTTAATTCTTCTGATTCAGGAAAAACTGTTTGTAGTTTTTTCACACCATACATAATACCCTGTTTTACGGTATCTGTAGTATCAGCTAAATGTAACGTCTCCTTCATTGCCAAAATCATATAACGTGTGGCCCTACTGGAAAATACGTTTGAATTTCTACCGTCGTCACTGGAATCAGTGCCCGTGTCTGGGTCTGTGTCGACCGACTGAGGCAAAGGGCGTTTTACAGCCCCTGACGGTGTTTGAGGCGCCTGGACAGGCATTAATTGATTGTCCGGCCGCCTCATGTCCTCAACTGACTGTTTAAGGGAAGATAAACCATCACGTAATTCCACAAATAAAGGCATCCATTCTGGTGTCGACCCCCTGGGGGGTGACATCTGCATATTTGGCAATTGCTCCGCCTCCACACCAATATCGTCCTCATACATGTCGACACCACGTACCGACACACACCGCAAACTCACAGGGAATGCTCTAATGAAGACAGGACCCACTAGCCCTTTTGGGGAGACAGAGGGAGAGTCTGCCAGCACACACCACAAAGCGCTATATATACAAGGGATATCCTTATATTAAGTGCTCCCTTATAGCTGCTTTAATATATATATATATAGCCATTAATGTGCCCCCCCTCTCTGTTTTACCCTGTTTCTGTAGTGCAGTGCAGGGGAGAGACCTGGGAGCCGTTCTGACCAGCGGAGCTGTGACAGAAAATGGCGCCGTGTGCTGAGGAGATAGGCCCCGCCCCTTTTTCGGCGGGTTCTTCTCCCGCTATTTTTCCAGTCAGGCAGGGGTTAAATATCTCCATATAGCCCCTATGGGCTATATGTGAGGTATTTTTAGCCTTGTATAAGGTTTATATTTGCCTCTCAGAGCGCCCCCCCCCAGCGCTCTGCACCCTCAGTGACTGCCCAGTGAAGTGCTGAGAGGAAAATGGCGCACAGCTGCAGTGCTGTGCGCTACCTTATGAAGACTGAGGAGTCTTCAGCCGCCGGTTTCCGGACCTCTTCACGCTTCAGCATCTGCAAGGGGGTCGGCGGCGCGGCTCCGGGACCGGACTCCACGGCTGGGCCTGTGTTCGATCCCTCTGGAGCTAATGGTGTCCAGTAGCCAAGCAGCAAATCCACTCTGCATGCAGGTGAGTTTACTACTTTCCCCCTAAGTCCCACGTTGCAGTGATCCTGTTGCCAGCAGGACTCACTGTAAAGAAAAAAACCTAAACTAAACTTTCTCTAAGCAGCTCTTTAGGAGAGCCACCTAGATTGCACCCTTCTCGTTCGGGCACAAAATCTAACTGGAGTCTGGAGGAGGGTCATAGGGGGAGGAGCCAGTGCACACCACCTGACCTAGTAAAGCTTTACTTTTTTGTGCCCTGTCTCCTGCGGAGCCGCTATTCCCCATGGTCCTTTCAGGAACCCCAGCATCCACTTAGGACGATAGAGAAATACATAACATGTAGCTATAAGACAACCTAGAGGCAAGAGTTGGCTTATACTTTCTAGTTTTCCATAGCAACCAATCAACTTTTAAGTAGCATTTACCAAGTCAAATCTATAAAAGGATAGGTTACTATGAGCAACATCTACACGGATCCATTTCTTTACTTTTTTCACTGCTTGATACATCAACTCCTAAGTATACTGTATGTAGACTTTCCCACCGTCTAGTTTACAACTAATTTGTTATAAACTTAATTTCCATATAGTGTTCATGTATTATATAGTTACTTAGCAATATGCTGTACATAAACACATGTAAATATTTGCACACACACAATGTGGGGTTGCAACTGGAGTTTGATCTGAATCTGGACTGTACTTTGAGATACTCCGTAAAAATCTCTGAAAATGAAACAATTTCTCAAGCACTGCACTAAACGCAATGCTACTCTTCCACTGTGCTGCACCTTTACCTGATAATACTGCCTATTATTATATAACACTGTGTATTAGTATTACTACTATTAGTACCATCTGTCCTAACTTATTTTGCAGTATGTCAAATGGGAAATAGGCATATGGTTCTTCAGGTATGGCTTTACATTGTCTCTGTTATGGTGTTTGGAGGAGCTGCATTTTGGTTCTTATGTTTGGATGGGTTGTCTTGTGTTAGATAATGTGTTTTATGAAAAACCTATATTATTGATGCTGTTATATATTTTTTCTGTTTATTTTTTACTGTTTTTTCCTTTTATTCTCCTCGTTTTTTTCTTCTCTTTTTTCCTCTTTTGTTTTCTCCTTTCTTCCCTTTTCGCAGCTACCTGGTTGGCCATTTTCCACTCCCTAGGCACCCCTACAAATCCCTCGCGGCTGTCACGATCCGGGTATCTGGACGCCATTACCTGCCTTTCAGATGTCTCCTGAGGCTCGCTCAGCGTTCCAAGGCCGGATCTCATCTGTGTCCACATACTGCACATTCCTCCTATCACGCTGAGATGCTGTCACAGCGGCGCCATGTTTGAATCCTGCATGGCGTCTCCCGTTCTCCGCCGCCGCTCCTGTGTTATAGGTGCAGGTTGTCAGTGTGGTGTTCCATGCCTGCCGCGGCCTCCGTTGTCATCCACGAGTCTCAGCATACATTTGTCAGTCTGGCGTCTCCTGTCCTCTGTGGCCGGCGCCGCCATTACAGTTATGTTTCCACATGGTTTCCCAAGCCAGTTTTCCCTCCAAGTTCTAACATGGGCGCAGCCATGTTGGATCTAATCACATGCTTCAGTTCCTCCAATCCACTGCCTGGAAATCTGCATAATTGCCCAGCCAACACTTGCATTGCTGCAGGTATAAGTATCCTGTGCCTGGGCCAGGAAATGGTCAGTGCTTTGTTTGTCATACCTTGTTCCAGTCTCTCTCCTGTGGTTGTGTTTCCAGGTTCCAGCTCCTGTCTCCAGCATCCACTAAAGAGACCCGCACCTGCCTACCATCCTGCGGTGCAGCCTGACACTGCAGTCCTCCGTGGCTGATCCAGTTTCCAGCTTCCCGCTATTTCATCTGCTTCCAGCAGTATCCACTACCACCGGTAATCATCCTTCAACTCCTCTGTTTCCACGCTCCCTAGCATCTTATTATATTCACTCCGTGTTTCATCACCTGGCTGATTCCACCCAGCATTCATTCAGTGACTTTATCATCTGGCTGATTCCATTCCGCATCCACTCCGTGTCTTACCACCTGGCTGGTTCTATCCAGCAATTACAACAGCTGATTCAAGTTACCAGCTTCATCTGTTCCATCTACTGGCATGTTCCTTGGATATCTTCACTACTACAGCCAGGCCTTGTAAGGTTATTCCATCTAAGGACTTTAACAACTGTTCTTAACCTACCAGTGTCCTGTGAAACCATTTCATGGTCAGAGTGCTCCAGGAATCATATTATTTATCATTGCCATTTTTATTATTTGCTGTCTGTTGTTACACAGAGTTTGTCAATAAACTTTTAATTTACTTTTACCTGGTTGTCATGGTCACACCTTCGGGTTTCCTTTTAACACTTACATGTCCAGGGGTCTGATTAAAACCTCCCCGATTTAAGTTCCTCTCAGCCCCTACAACTGAGGCTTCCTCCTGTCAGCTAAAACCCTCAGTTGTGACAGCGTCATTCTCACTACCTATATGTGCCCTGCTGATGATACTGTACCTAGGGTTCGGAAATGGTCCCCCATTTCTTACTTGCTAGGCCCACTCAATTTAACTTCCAAGTTCGGAACGGAATTGGGTGGTATCACAGTATCAAATGCATATGGCTACTTCTGATAGTGAGGGCACAATTTCTTGGCTGGGCGCCCACAGAGCAGGTCAGTCTCCCAGGAAGCTGCTGAGCTCAAAGTCGATGTTGAGCCCTTTTGGGGCTAGGGTTTGCATATTGTATATCCATTTGGTCTCTTCCTTGGACATGGTCTTGATGTAGTCGCCTCCTCTCCAGGGCATCTTTACTTTCTTGATTGCTATAAAATTGAGAAGTTTTCCATCATGTTTATGTACTTTCTTAAAATGGTCTGGAACGCTGTGGGTTTCTATTTCTTTTTCGATGTTCCTGAGATGTTCCCCTATCCTTGTTTTTAGGCTCCTTGCTGTTCGTCCTATGTATTGTAGATTGCATGGGCATGTCAGTAAATAGATAATTCCTTTTGTGTCACAGGTGATTTTTTCTTTTATTTTGAATGTTTTCTTGTTTGTGTTTGACGTAAAAGTTGTTATGGGTTTTGTGCTCCTTGTATTGCATGTCTTGCATGCTTTACATTTTGTGCAGTAATAGAACCCTGGGGAAGTGTCTTTAAGCCAAGTTGTTTCTACATTCTTGTTTTCTGGTATATAGCTGGATACTAGTTCTCGTTTGATGTTTGGTGCTTTTCTGTATATAATTTTTGGTCGGTCTTGTATGAATTCTTGAATCTCTTCATCTTTTTTAAGGATAGGCCAATTCCTTTTGATTATTTTCTCCAAATGTCTGTACTGACTGTTGTAAGTCGTGATAAATGTTGTTTCTTTAAATTCTTCTGAGTTCTTTTCTTTGTATTTGAGTAGGTCTTCTCTTTTGGTTTCTCTCGCCGTTTCTATTGATTTCTGGACGGTCTCGTTGTTGTAACTTCTTTCAATTAATTTCTCTTTTAGAGTTCTGGTTTGTTCTTCAAAAGTTTCATTATTTGAACAATTCCTTTTGATTCTCTTGAACTGTCCCCCAGGGATTCCTTTTAGCCAATTGTTATGGTGATTACTGGTGGCTGGTATATAGTTGTTGCAGTCCACCGATTTGATGAAGGTTTTGGTGTGCATCTCTTTATTCTCAATGTAGATGGTTAGATCCAAGAAGTTGATGGTTTTATTGCTACATGTTTCTGTGAATTCAAGATTCAAGCTGTTAGTGTTAATGTAGTTGGTGAATTCCATAAGTTCGTTTGGTGTTCCTTTCCAAATGACTATGATGTCGTCGATGTAGCGTTTCCACAGTGCTATGTGCTCTAAAGAAGGGTTGTTTTTCCAAATGTAGTCTTCTTCCCACTGTGACATAAACAGGTTCGCGTAACTTGGCGCGAATTTCATGCCCATAGCGGTTCCACGGACCTGTCTATAGTGGGTGTTGTTGTACCAAAATGTGTTATGGCTGAGGATGAATTTAATGCCTTCTATAATAAAGTTGATTTTTTATGTATAGTATATGTATTCACATTTGATTCACACTGACAATAGGCAGTTGTAGACAGCATTAGGTTTCAACAACCACAATTTTTATATTACTGATTATATTACTGTTTTTACATTACTGTTGTTTTATACACCCATATTTACTCATGTAATCAAAATAAAAAATATTTTTCTTTATACATAAAACACCACTGAAGTCTTTCAATAACGATCCACAGCCTATCCAGTAGCGCCGGAGGTTCCTCTCCTTTCTTGCTCTTTGTTAGAATAAGGAATACGTGAAAAGAATTCCTACCCCTGGGACCTAGGCTGCACGGATAAAATCCCTCCACACATACAGAACATTTATCGGAGGGAGCGCAGAACACAGCCCCACCTGCACAAAATGATTATTTGTAAAGCGTCTAGGGAGGTATACAATTACCCTATCCAATTAGGTCTCATAAAAAACACCCGGTTTTCGCGCAAAAATACATAGGTCCTGCAAAAAGCCGCAGACCTATGTATTTTTGTGGCACTAAGGGGCATTTATCGCGGATTATGCGGTAGACGAAGCATAACCCCCGATAAGTGCTGGCATCGGGGATAAACTCCGGACTATCGGAGCTAATTGGATTGCACCCTGGTGAACAGTAGTAATTACCACAGCTAATTGGATACCGCCTCAAGTCCTTTTGGAGGAAAGCACTATAAAAATAAAACTATTACCATTATAATTGTATATAAATAAAGATTCCAATGCAACAGGTGCTAAGTTAGTGCATAAAGCAGTGACAGAAGTCCACATTTGATGAAACCAACTTAATGTCCCAGTGGTTTTCCTTTAAGACCATGAGCCTAATTCAGATCTGATCGCAGCAGCAAAATTTGTTAGCTAAGGGGCAACACCATGTGCAGTGCAGGTGGGGCAGATATAACATTTGCAGAAAGAGTTAGATTTGGATGGGTTATTTTGTTTCTGTGCAGGGTAAATACTGGCTGCTTTATTTCTACACTGCAATTTAGATTTCAGTTTGAAGGTACCCCACCCAAATCTAACTCTCTCTGCACATGTTAAATCTGCCCCACCTGCAGTGCTGCTGCAATCAGATCTGAATTAGGCCCTATGTCTGCCTCAATTGCAAGCTATATAAACACTCTCTTCCTCCATGAGGTCCGTATTATGAAGACATGGGTGTTGAACAAACTACTATAGAGAGTAAATACAAAAAAGTAGATAGAATACTGTAGGGACTATATTTTCAAAACAAACCATATAAGTCTAGTTATGGACATTTAACTATATATGATGGGTCAATTGAACTGGCAGGAATATATGCAATACAAAAGTTTTGTTTAGTGGCTATTACTGTATGCATAAAGGCCCATGAGCGACATCGTGAGCGACATCGTCTAATGTTTCCCCCTCCCGGGCCGGCCGGTCGGCGGCCGCCTGTACGCACTAAGCGATATGACCGCTCATATCGCTCAGTGACGTCACACCCCCGCAAGCCCTGCATGACTGTCGTGGACGACAGTCCACATCCTTCATGCATGCCCTACCGACAGCGACGATCGTTGCCGACCCGCGGGGCCGCACATCGGTCGTCGCTGGCGGCATACACACTTGATGATAAAATGAGCGACGTCGCTCAAGGAGGGGGAAAATGAGCGGCGTCGCTCATTTTATCGTTAAGTGTGTATGGACCTTAAGTAGCGATTATTATACGTAAATAGTGTCTCTTATTAGTAAACAGACTAACCAGAGGCTTCCCAAGACTCAGAGGGAGCACAACACAATTAATAATTTCACAAATATAGAAAACAAAAATAGGCTAGCTTTGCATTAGCATTTAAAAAAAAAAATTGGAATGAGTCTTCTGAAGTTGCATCAATTAGCTTTGAAAGCTTCCTCCAATGCATATGCATGGGAAGAAGGCAATGTCTACACTGATGTTTGCTGAAAAAGCATAATGCCACAGCAAGGTTGTTAGAAGCTGTTTAGGCATTGCAGCATTCAAACTAACAGTTTGGCATTAGAACTGTTTTATATTTAAACACGGGTTTATCTTGAGAGGAACAGATTCATTACAGACACAGTGAAAATAACAAACACCGTTATTAAGTACCAGGCGTTAACATTAAATATTTACTGTAAGTTAGGAGCCCATTTATCCACAAGTGATAAAACTCGTTGCGTATTATAATAAAAGATTTTACTCACCGGTAAATCTATTTCTCGTAGTCCGTAGTGGATGCTGGGAACTCCGTAAGAACCATGGGGAATAGCGGCTCCGCAGGAGACTGGGCACAACTAAAGAAAGCTTTAGGACTACCTGGTGTGCACTGGCTCCTCCCTCTATGACCCTCCTCCAGACCTCAGTTAGGATACTGTGCCCGGAAGAGCTGACACAATAAGGAAAGGATTTTGAATCCCGGGTAAGACTCATACCAGCCACACCAATCACACCGTATAACTCGTGATACTATACCCAGTTAACAGTATGAAATATAACTGAGCCTCTCAACAGATGGCTCAACAACAACCCTTTAGTTAAACAATAACTATATACAAGTATTGCAGACAATCCGCACTTGGGACGGGCGCCCAGCATCCACTACGGACTACGAGAAATAGATTTACCGGTGAGTAAAATCTTATTTTCTCTGACGTCCTAGTGGATGCTGGGAACTCCGTAAGGACCATGGGGATTATACCAAAGCTCCCAAACGGGCGGGAGAGTGCGGATGACTCTGCAGCACCGAATGAGCGAACTCTAGGTCCTCCTCAGCCAGGATATCAAACTTGTAGAATTTAGCAAATGTGTTTGACCCCGACCAAGTAGCTGCTCGGCAAAGTTGTAAAGCCGAGACCCCTCGGGCAGCCGCCCAAGAAGAGCCCACCTTCCTCGTGGAATGGGCTTTTACAGATTTAGGATGCGGCAGTCCAGCCGCAGAATGTGCAAGTTGAATCGTGCTACAGATCCAGCGAGCAATAGTCTGCTTTGAAGCAGGCGCACCCAACTTGTTGGGCGCATGCAGGATAAATAGCGAGTCAGTCTTTCTGACTCCAGCTGTCCTGGAAACATAGATTTTTAGGGCCCGGACTACGTCCAGCAACTTGGAGTCCTCCAAGTCACGAGTAGCCGCAGGCACCACAATAGGCTGGTTCAAATGAAACGCTGAAACCACCTTTGGGAGAAATTGGGAACGAGTCCTCAATTCCGCCCTATCCATATGGAAAATCAGATAAGGGCTTTTACAAGACAAAGCCGCCAATTCTGACACACGCCTGGCCGAAGCCAAGGCCAACAGCATGACCACTTTCCACGTGAGATATTTTAGTTCCACGGTTTTAAGTGGTTCACCAATGCGACTTTAGGAAATCCAACACCACGTTGAGATCCCAAGGTGCCACAGGGGCACAAAAGGGGGCTGAATATGCAGCACTCCCTTAACAAATGTCTGAACATCAGGTAGTGAAGCCAGTTCTTTTTGGAAGAAAATCGATAAAGCCGAAATCTGGACCTTAATGGAACCCAATTTTAGGCCCATAGTCACCCCTGACTGTAGGAAGTGCAGAAATCGACCTAGCTGAAATTCCTCCGTTGGGGCCTTCCTGGCCTCACACCACGCAACATATTTCCGCCATATGCGGTGATAATGGTTTGCGGTCACTTTTTTCCTAGCTTTAATTAGCGTAGGGATAACTTCCTCCGGGAATACCCTTTTCCGCTAGGATCTGGCGTTCAACCGCCATGCCGTCAAACGCAGCCGCGGTAAGTCTTGGAACAGACAGGGCCCCTGCTGCAACAGGTCCTGTCTGAGAGGCAGAGGCCATGGGTCCTCTGTGACCATCTCTTGAAGTTCTGGGTACCAAGTCCTTCTTGGCCAATCCGGAACAATGAGTATTGTTCTCACTCCTCTTTTTCTTATTATTCTCAGTACCTTGGGTATGAGAGGCAGAGGAAAAAACACATACACCGACTGGTACACCCACGGTGTTACCAGAGCGTCCACAGCTATCGCCTGAGGGTCCCTTGACCTGGCGCAATAACATTTTAGCTTTTTGTTGAGGCGGGACGCCATCATGTCCACCTTTTCAGAGAAAAATGGTGCTCCCGCTCCCAACTGTCATTTTTCTAACACATGACAGGAGTTGATTGGCTGGGGCACCATTTATCATACGCAATGGGTTTTATCATTGACAACGAGTTTTATCACTTGTGGATAAATGAGCCCCTTCGTATCAACACAATGGGTCTAATTCTGAGTTGATCGCAGCAGCAAATATGTTAGCAGTTGGGCAAAACCATGTGCACTGCAGGGGAGGCAGATATAACATTTGCAGAGAGTTAGATTTGGGTGGGTTATTTTGTTTCTGTGCATGGTAAATACTGGCTGCTTTATTTTTACACTGCAATTTAGATTGCAGATTGAACTCACCACACCCAAATCTATCTCTCTCTGCACATATTATATCTGCCTCCCCTGCAGTGCACATGGTTTTGCCAAACTACTAAAAAAAAAATAAGATTTTACTCACCGGTAAATCAATTTCTCGTAGTCCGTAGTGGATGCTGGGGACTCCGTAAGGACCATGGGGAATCGACGGCTCCGCAGGAGACTGGGCACATCTAAGAAAGATTTAGGACTATCTGGTGTGTACTGACTCCTCCCCCAAGCCTCAGTTAGGAACTGTGCCCGGAAGAGCTGACACAATAAGGAAGGATTTTTGAATTCCGGGTAAGACTCATACCAGCCACACCAATCACACCATATAACACGTGATAGGAACCCCGGTTAACAGTATGATAACAAATTGGAGCCTCTGAAGAGATGGCTCACAACAAAACCCGATTTTTGTAACAATAACTATGTACAGGTATTGCAGACAATCCGCACTTGGGATGGGCGCCCAGCATCCACTACGGACTACGAGAAATAGATTTAACGGTGAGTAAAATCTTATTTTCTCTGACGTCCTAGTGGATGCTGGGGACTCCGTAAGGACCATGGGGATTATACCAAAGCTCCCAAACGGGCGGGAGAGTGCGGATGACTCTGCAGCACCGAATGAGAGAATTCCAGGTCCTCCTCAGCCAGGGTATCAAATTTGTAGAATTTTGCAAACGTGTTTGCCCCCGACCAAGTAGCTGCTCGGCAAAGTTGTAAAGCCGAGACCCCTCGGGCAGCCCCCCAAGATGAGCCCACCTTCCGTGTGGAATGGGCTTTAACAGATTTAGGCTGCGGTAAGCCTACCGCAGAATGCGCCAGCTGAATAGTGCTACAAATCCAGCGCGCAATAGACTGCTTAGAAGCAGGAGCACCCAGCTTGGTGGGTAAATACAGGATAAACAGCGAGTCAGTCTTTCTGACTCCAGCCGTCCTGAAAATATAAATTTTTAGGGCCCTGACTACGTCCAGCAACTTGGAATCCTCCAAGTCCCTAGTAGCCGCAGGCACCACAATAGGTTGGTTCAAGTGAAAAGCTGAGACCACCTTTGGGAGAAACTGAGGACGAGTCCTCAATTCCGCCCTATCCATATGGAAAATCAGATAAGGGCTTTTACAAGACAAAGCCGCCAATTCTGAAACCCGCCTGGCCGACGCCAAGGCCAACAGCATGACCACTTTCCACGTGAGATATTTTAAATCCACAGTCTTAAGTGGTTCGAACCAATGTGATTTCAGGAATGCCAAAACCACATTGAGATCCCAAGGTGCCACTGGGGGCACAAAAGGAGGCTGAATATGCAGTACTCCTTTGACAAAAGTCTGAACTTCGGGCAGAGAAGCCAGTTCTTTTTGGAAGAAAATCGACAGAGCCGAAATCTGGACCTTTATGGACCCCAATTTGAGGCCCAACGTCACCCCTGCTTGCAGGAAGTGCAGGAATCGACCCAGTTGAAATTCCTTCGTCGGGGCCTTCATGGCCTCACACCAAGCAACATATTTTTGCCAAATGCGGTGATAATGTCTTGCGGTGACATCCTTCCTGGCTTTGATCAGGGTAGGGATGACTTCCTCCGGAATACCCTTTTCCTTCAGGATCCGGTGTTCAACCGCCATGCCGTCAAACGCAGCCGCGCTAAGTCTTGGAACAGACAGGCTCCCTGCTGCAGCAGGTCTTGTCTGAGCGGCAGAGGCCAAGGGTCCTCTGTAAGCATCTCTTGAAGTTCCGGGTACCAAGCTCTTCTTGGCCAATCCGGAACCACGAGTATGGTTTTCACTCCTCGCCTTCTTATTATTCTCAGTACCTTGGGTATGAGAGGTAGAGGAGGAAACACATAAACCGACTGGTACACCCATGGTGTCACTAGAGCGTCCACCGCTATCGCCTGAGGGTCTCTTGACCGGGCGCAATATCTTTTCAACTTCTTGTTGAGGCGGGACGCCATCATGTCTACCTGTGGTTTTTCCCACCGGTTGACCAGCATTTGGAAGACTTCTGGATGAAGTCCCCATTCTCCCGGGTGGAGGTCGTGCCTGCTGAGGAAGTCTGCTTCCCAGTTGTCCACTACCGGAATGAACACTGCCGTCAGTGCTAACACACGATTCTCTGCCCATCTGAGAATCCTTGTGGCTTCTGCCATCGCCATCCTGCTTCTCGTGCCGCCCTGTCTGTTTACATGGGCGACCGCCGTGATGTTGTCTGACTGGATCAGTACCGGCTGGTATTGAAGCAGGGGTCTTGCCTGGCTTAGGGCATTGTAAATGGCCCTTAGCTCCAGGAAATGTATTTGAAGAGAAATCTCCTGATTTGACCACAGTCCTTGGAAATTTCTTCCCTTTGTGACTGCCCCCCAGACCCGAAGGCTGGCATCCGTGGTCACCAGGACCCAGTCCTGTATTCCGAATCTGCGGCCCTCTAGTAGATGAGCTCTCTGCAGCCACCACAGCAGCGACACCCTGGTTCTGGCCGATAGGGTTATCCGCTGTTGCATCTGGAGATGGGACCCGGACCATTTGTCCAACAGGTCCCACTGGAACGTCCTTGCGTGGAACCTTCCGAATGGAATTGCTTCGTACGAAGCTACCATTTTTCCCAGGACTCGTGTGCATTGATGTACCGACACTTTTCCTGGTTTTAGAATGTCTCTGACCAGAGATGACAATTCCTCGGCTTTTTCCAGTGGAAGAAACACTCTTTTCTGGTCTGTGTCCAGAATCATTCCCAGGAACAGAAGACGTGTCGTCGGGACCAGCTGTGACTTTGGAATGTTTAGAATCCAGCCGTGCTGTTGTAGCACTTCCTGAGAAAGTGCCACCCCCACTATCAACTGTTCTTTGGACCTCGCCTTTATCAGGAAATCGTCCAAGTACGGGATAATTAAAACTCCCTTCTTGCGAAGGAGTATCATCATTTCGGCCATTACCTTGGTAAAGACCCTCGGTGCCGTGGATAACCCGAACGGCAGCGTCTGGAACTGATAGTGACAGTCCTGTACCACAAATCTGAGGTACTCCTGGTGCAGAGGGTAAATGGGGACATGCAGGTACGCATCCTTGATGTCCAGGGATACCATGTAATCCCCCTCCTCCAGGCTCGCAATAACCGCCCTGAGCGATTCCATCTTGAACTTGAACCTTTTGATATAAGTGTTCAAGGTTTTTAAATTTAAGATGGGTCTCACCGAACCGTCCGGTTTCGGTACCACAAACATTGTGGAGTAGTAACCCTTTCCTTGCTGAAGGAGGGGTACCTTGACGATCACTTTCTGTGAATACAGTTTTTGAATAGCCACCAACACCGCTTCCCTGGCAGAGGGAGTTGCCGGCAAGGCAGATTTTAGGAAACGGCGGGGGGGAGACGTCTCGAATTCCAGCCTGTACCCCTGAGATACTACTTGAAGGACCCAGGGATCCACTTGTGAGAGAGCCCACTGTGTGCTGAAAAACCTGAGACGTGCCCCCACCGTTCCCGATTCCGCCTGAGCAGCCCCAGCGTCATGCTGTGGACTTACCGGACGCAGGGGAGGACTTCTGCTCCTGGGAACTAGCTGTGTGTTGCAGCTTTTTCCCCCTTCCTCTGCCCCTCGGCAGAAAGGATGAGCCTCTAGCCCGCTTATTTTTCTGGGGCCAAAAGGACTGTACCTGACAATACGGTGCTTTCTTTTGCTGTGGGGTAGCCTGTGGCAAAAAAATCGATTTCCCAGCAGTAGCTGTGGAAACAAGGTCTGAAAGACCTTCCCCAAAAAGTTCCGCCCCTTTATAGGGTAAAACTTCCATGTGCCGCTTGGAGTCGGCATCACCTGACCATTGCCTAGTCCATAGCCCCCGTCTGGCGGCAATGGACATAGCACTTATTTTTGATGCCAGCCGGCAAATATCCCTCTGTGCATCACGCATGTATAAGACCGCGTCATTTATATGGTCAATCGTTAGCAAAATATTATCCCTATCCATGGTATCAATGTTTTCCGACAGGGAGTCTGACCACGCAGCAGCAGCACTGCACATCCAAGCTGATGCAATAGCGGGTCTCAATATAATGCCAGTGTGTGTGTATATAGCTTTTAGGGTACTTTCCAGCTTTCTATCAGCAGGTTCTTTTAGGGCGGCCGTATCCGGAGACGGTAGTGCCACCTTCTTTGATAAGCGTGTCAATGCTTTATCTACCCTAGGGGGTGTTTCCCAGCGTGACCTATCCTCTGGCGGGAAAGGGTACGCAGCCATTAACCGTTTAGAAATGATCAATTTCTTATCTGGGGAAGTCCACGCTTCCTCACACACCTCATATAATTCGTCAGATGCAGGAAAAACTACTGGTAGTTTTTTCTCACCAAACATAATACCCTTTTTTGTGGTACCTGGGGTATCATCAGAAATGTGTAAAACATTTTTTATAGCCTCAATCATATAACGGGTGGATCTATTGGAGGGTACACTCGTCTCATCATCGTCGACACTGGAGTCGGTATCCGTGTCGACATCTGTATCTGTCATCTGAGGTAGCGGGCGTTTTATAGCCCCTGATGACATTTGAGACGCTTGGATAGGCACAAGCTGAGTAGCCGGCTGTCCTAGGTCGTCAAACCTTTTATGTAAGGAGCTGACACTGTCACGTAATTCCTTCCATAAGTCCATCCACACAGGTGTCGACCCCGCAGGGGGTGACATCACATTCACAGGCATTTGCTCCGCCTCCACATCATTATCCTCATCATACATGTCGACACAGCAGTACCGACACACAGCAGACACACAGGGAATGCTCTTACAGAGGACAGGACCCCACAAAGCCCTTTGAGGAGACAGAGGGAGAGTATGCCAGCACACACCAGGGCGCTATATAACACAGGGATATCACTATACAGAGTGTTTTCCCCTATAGCTGCCTATAATATACATATACTGCGCCTAAATTGTGCCCCCCCTCTCTTTTTTACCCTTTCTGTAGTGCAGGACTGCAGGGGAGAGCGAGGGAGCTTCCTTCCAGCGAAGCTGTGAGGGAATAATGGCGCCAGTGTGCTGAGGGAGTTGGCTCCGCCCCTTTTTCGGCGGGCTTTCTCCCGCTATTTTATCGTTTCTGGCAGGGGTTAATATACACCTATATAGCCTCTGGGGCTATATATGGTGTTAGTTTTGCCAGCCAAGGTGTTATTATTGCTCCTCAGGGCGCCCCCCCCCCCCCCCCAGCGCCCTGCACCCATCAGTGACCGCAGTGTGTGGTGTGCATGAGGAGCAATGGCGCACAGCTGCAGTGCTGTGCGCTACCTTGGAGAAGACAGAAGTCTTCAGCCGCCGATTTTCCGGACCACCTTCTTGTTTCTGGCTCTGTAAGGGGGACGGCGGCGCGGCTCCGGGAACGGACGACGAGGTCGGGTCCTGTGTTCGATCCCTCTGGAGCTAATGGTGTCCAGTAGCCTAAGAAGCCCAAGCTACCACCACTTAGGTAGGTTCGCTTCTTCTCCCCTTAGTCCCTCGTTGCAGTGAGCCTGTTGCCAGCAGGACTCACTGAAAATAAAAAACCTAAACTATACTTTCTTCTAGGAGCTCAGGAGAGCCCCTAGTGTGCATCCAGCTCAGCCGGGCACAGAAATCTAACTGGGGCTTGGAGGAGGGTCATAGGGGGAGGAGCCAGTGCACACCAGATAGTCCTAAATCTTTCTTAGATGTGCCCAGTCTCCTGCGGAGCCGTCTATTCCCCATGGTCCTTACGGAGTCCCCAGCATCCACTAGGACGTCAGAGAAATCCTGCTGCGATCAACTTGGAATTACCCCCAATATCAATACAATTAATTGTAGAAGTCATTATTTAGACTCCATTTCTATTTATACCCCTTTCAGAGCGCCATCTTTGAACGCGGGTTATTGCACATGAGCGCGCATAACCCGTGTTTCTGTGCGGTCTGGAATGTGCCAGGGTAAAGATCCTGGGTCAAACGACCCGGTATTTCAACCCTGGTAGCGACCAGGGTTGAACTCGTGTGCGGTGTGAACGGGAGCCGGGTCGATGCGACCAGTTTCCCATTCACTCTGTGTTGACGGGTGGCACTTGGAGATCATGTGATCTCCAAGCGCTGTCTCCACCGTGTCACCGCTGACGTCACCAACCAGGCAATATGCCGGGTTGCAGACAGCGGCGGCCTGAGGCGGGTCACACCCTGGAAGCTCCCGTGGGCGACCCGCCACAGGCAGTCTGAAAGAGGCATTAGTCATAATCGCTAAACATAAATACTAAAAATACAAATACAATATATTATCTCTAGAAATAGGGCAGGAGGGATGGCGTAGCCGGGCTGATCTGTTAATAGAACAAGCATTTCTGTGCTTCTCTCTGATGTATAAGAAAAGGAGACTGAGGGGCTGATTTAGCCACATACACAGTCTCCAATCAGTTGCAACTGGACAATATATTCAAGGACTATTCCTGTGCCTGGGCCGCAGTGAGCATGGGCTGTGATGTCAGTGCAACCATGTTCGCAGTGCCCTGTATGCCACAGCCTGCGGCCATTTCGGGGAGGAGATTTCACAAAACAGAGGCATGTTGATGCCATTTTTGTGTGAGTCCAGAGGCCAGTGGCCAGGTCTTCAGACACAGATTTGGTGCCCTCGGCAGTGTAGATGTGGCGGCCATTCCGAGTAACCTTAGGGTTATGATGGCCGATGCAGCGACCAATTATCACTATGGTGATCCGATGCTGCATCTTTGAAACGCAGGCATTGGATACAAGATGCTGACAGTGGGTGTGTTTTAATCCTGACGCATTAGCATATTTTTGTCCAGTCGCTGCGTCTAAAAATGCAGTTTCCCTTTTGCTTCCACCTCTGAATCAAGTCATTTTTCTATTAAATCTCTCTTAAGGTGTGTACACACGGGGAGATCCTTGCTAAGCCCGATTTTGACTTTGCGATTTCCATTGAACTCCCCCAGAGCCCAGACAGTACAGATTTTGACAATCTGTACTTGAGATTTTGACTATATACGATTTTGACTAAGTGCCAATTTTGACTATACAGGTTGAGTATCCCTTATCCAAAATGCTTGGGACCAGAAGTATTTTGGATATCAGATTTTTCCGTATTTTGGAATACTTGCATACCATAATGAGATATCATGGTGATGGGACCTAAGTCTAAGCACAGAATGCATTTATGTTACATATGCACCTTATACACACAGCCTGAAGGTCATTTTAGCTAATATTTTTAATAACCTAGTGCATTAAACAAAGTGTGTTTACATTTACACAATTAATTTATGCCTCATATACACCTTATACACACAGCCTGAAGGTCATTTAATACAATATTTTAATAACTCTGTGTATTAAACAAAGTTTGTGTACATTGCGCCATCAGAAAACAAAGGTTTCACTATCTCGGTCTCACTCAAAAAATTCCGTATTTCGGAATATTTGGATACTCAACCTGTTCTTTGTACTGGATAGTACACTAGATAGTCAAGATTGATTTGCCTGCACAGTCTATCTAGCCTTGCGATACCAACCCCGCGGGAGCGCGCATCGGGATCGAAGTGGTATTGCAAGTTGCCTTGTGATTTCCACTAACTTTCCTTGCGATTTTGACTATATAGTCAAAAACGAGATTTATGGTAAGAACTTACCTTTGTTAAAACTCTTTCTGCGAGGTACACTGGGCTCCACAAGGATAGACATTGGGGTGAAGAGTAGGATCTTGATCCGAGGCACCAACAGGCTCAAAGCTTTGACTGTTCCCAGAATGCACAGCGCCACCTCTATAACCCCGCCTCCCTGCACAGGAGCTCAGTTTTTAGTCAACCAGACCAATGCAGTAGCAGAAAGAGAGACGACAACGGTTAGTAGCCACATACACCGCACTCTCACGACAAGAGAAGTGTCAGCGGCTAATGCCATAACAACCCAAAGAAGCTAAGTGCGTCAGGGTGGGTGCCTTGTGGAGCCCAGTGTACTTCGCAGAAAGAGATTTAACAAAGGTAAGTTCTTACCATAAATCTTGTTTTCTGCTGCGGGGTACACTGGGCTCCACAAGGATAGACATTGGGGATGTCCTAAAGCAGTTGCATATGGGAGGGGACGCACTGTAGCGGGCACAAGAACCTGGCGTCCAAAGGAAGCATCCTGGGAAGCGGCAGTATCGAAGGCATAGAACCTTATGAACGTGTTCACTGAGGACCACGTAGCCGCCTTGCACAATTGTTCAAGGGTCGCACCACGGCGGGCCGCCCGAGAAGGTCCAACAGACCGAGTAGAATGGGCTGTAATGTGAGCAGGAGCCGAGAGGCCAGCCCTCACATAAGCATGTGCAATCACCATTCTAATCCATCTGGCCAAAGTTTGCATGTGAGCAGGCCAGCCCCGTTTGTGAAATCCAAACAGCAGAAAGAGATAATCAGATTTTCGAATAGAAGCAGTTCTCTTCACATAGATACGGAGAGCCCGTACCACATCCAAAGACCGCTCTTTGGAAGACAGATCAGGAGAAACAAGTGCTGGAACCACAATCTCCTGGTTAAGGTGGAACGAAGAAACCACCTTAGGTAAGTATCCGGGACGAGTCCTAAGAACCGCCCGGTCACGGTGAAATATCAGATATGGGGAACTACAGGACAAGGCACCCAAATCCGACACTCTTCTAGCTGAGGCAATAGCCAGCAGAAACACCACCTTAAGGGAAAGCCACTTAAGATCAGCTGAACCAAGAGGTTCAAACGGAGACTCTTGTAACGCCTCCAAAGCCACCGACAAGTTCCAAGGAGCCACAGGCGGGACATATGGGGGTTGGATACGCAACACACCCCTGAGTAAAGGTATGCACATCCTGTAGGGTCGCAATTTTTCTGAAACCACACAGACAACCTTGAGGGAGGCCAGACGCAGGCCTAAGTCCAGGCCCTGCTGAAGAAAAGCCAACAACTTGGCTATACTAAACTTGGAAGCGTCATAATCATTAGATGCACACCAAAGTAAGAATGCCAGACCCTATAGTAAATCCGAGCCAAAGCCGGTTTCCCAGCCCGCAACATAGTTTGAATGACCGCCTCAGAAAACCCTTTAGCCCTTATGACGGAAGCTTCAAGAGCCACGCCGTCAAAGACAGCCGGGCTAGGTCCTGGTAGACACAGGGGCCCTGAACGAGAAGGTCTGGGCGTTGAGGAAGTAGAATTGGACGCTCTGACGATAGACACTGCAGGTCTGAGAACCAGTGCCGTCTGGGCCACGCCGGAGCTATGAGGAGCAGAATCCCTCCTTCTTGCTTGAACTTCCGAATTACCCTGGGCAGGAGTGACACCGGAGGGAACACGTACGGCAGCCGAAACATCCACGGCACCGCCAGCGCATCCACGAATGCTGCTTGAGGATCCCTTGTCCTTACTCCGTAGACCGGAACCTTGTGATTGTGTCGAGACGCCATCAGATCTACGTCTGGAAGACCCCACCTTTCCACTAGGAGTTGAAACACTTCTGGATGGAGACCACTCGCCGGCATGTACGTCCTGACGACTGAGAAACTCTGCTTCCCAATTCAGGACTCCAGGAATGAAGATTGCCGATATGGCCGGTAGATGGCGTTCCGCCCAATGTAGAATCCGTGAGACTTCCTTCATTGCCAGACGGCTTCGAGTGCCGCCTTGATGATTTATGTAAGCCACTGTGGAGGCGTTGTCAGACTGCACTTGAACAGGACGGTTCTGAATTAAATGCTGAGCTAGGTTCAATGCATTGAAGACCGCCCGCAATTCCAGAATGTTGATCGAGAGGAGGGACTCCTCCTTGGTCCACCGACCCTAAAGGGAGTGTTGCTCCACCACCGCACCCCAACCTCTTAGACTGGCATCTGTCGTCAACAGGACCCAGCTGGATATCCAGAACGGACGGCCCCTGCACAATTGTTGGTCCTGGAGCCACCAGAGCAGAGACAGACAGACCTCCGGAGTCAATGAGATCATTTGAGACCTGATCCGGTGAGGCAGGCCATCCCACTTGGTTAGAATCAGCCTCTGGAGGGGGCAAGAATGGAATTGAGCATACTCCACCATGTCGAATGCTGATACCATGAGGCCCAGCACCTTCATCGCCGAATGTATCGACACTTGCGGACGAGAAAGGAAGCAACGAATCCTGTCCTGAAGCTTCAGGACTTTCTCCTGACACAAGAACAACCTCTGGTTGTGAGTGTCCAATAGCGCTCCCAGATGCACCATGCTCTGAGCAGGGACCAGGGAGGAATTATTCCAGTTGATGAGCCACCCGTGGGCTTGTAGAAACCGGACCGTCATATCTAGATGACGTAGGAGAAGTTCTGGGGAATTTGCCAGGATTAACAAGTCATCCAGATACGGCAGTATCCTGACCCCCTGACGGCGGAGTACCACCGTTATCACCGCCATGACTTTGGTGAAGACTCGCGGAGCCGTTGTTAAACCAAAAGGTAACGCCCGAAACTGGTAATGGAGGTTGCCAATCGCATACCTCAGGTATTGCTGATGTGACGTTGCTATAGGAATATGCAGGTAAGCATCCTGTATATCCAGGGAGACCATGTAGTCCCCAGGTTCCAAGGCCAGAACTATAGAGCGAAGGGTTTCCATACGGAACTTGGAATCCTTCACAAACCTGTTCAGTGCCTTGAGGTTGAGAATGGGCCAGGAGGACCCATTCGGTTTCGGGACTAGAAAGAGCGGAGAATAGTACCCCCGACCCCCTGCGCAAGAGGCACCTGTACTACGACTCCTGTGTCCAGGAGGGTCTGTACCACTGAATGTAGAGTTTTTGCCTTTGTCTGGCCCAACGGGACGTCTGTCCGGCAAAATCGATGAGGGGGTCGGTTTTTGAAGGCTATGGCGTAACCTCGAGTGACGACTTCCCATACCCAGGCATCTGAAGTGGTCTTCAACCATTCCTTGGTATACCCTAGAAGCCGGCCCCCCACCCTGGGATCCCCCAGGGTGAGGCCCGCCCCATCATGCGGCAGGCTTATCGACCTTGGAAGCTGGCTGACGGGCCACCCAAGCTCTTTAGGGCTTTGGCTTACCAGGTTTGGAAGTACGGGCATGCTTGTTGTACGCTTGACCTTTTGCTTTACCTGAAGGACGAAAGGAAGTACCTTTAGCCTTCGACACAAAAGGAGCGGTACTTGACAGACAGGCAGTTTTGGCAGTAGCCAAGTCAGCCACTATCTTATTTAAGTCCTCCCCAAACAGAATATCTCCCTTGAAAGGGAGTACCTCCAGGGTTTTTCTAGAGTCCAGATCCACAGACCAGGATCTCAGCCACAATATCCGGCGAGCCAGGACTGATGTAGTAGAGGCCTTGGCTGCTAGGATACCGGCATCAGAAGCCGCCTCTTTAATATAGTGAGAAGCTGTGACAATATATGACAAGCATTGTCTAACATGGTCAGAAGAGATTTCAGCTTCCAACTCTAGGGCCATGCTTCAATAGCCTCTGCAGCCCATGTTGCTGCAATAGTGGCCCATTGTGCAGCAACCCTCCACACGTTTATCCGTAGGCTCTTTTAGAGACGTGACGGAAGTGACAGGTAGAGCTGAGGAAACCTCCAGTAGACTCGCATGTGGCTAGGATGGTGGAGGCATTTCCCAATTCTTAGACAGCTCTGGTGCGATGGGATAGCGAGACAGCATCTTCTTTTGAGGCACAATCTTCGTACCCGGGTTTTCCCAGGGTTCCTGACTTATATCCACTAGGTGGTCAGAGTGAGGTAAAACTTGTTTAATCACCTTCTGACGCTTGAACCTATCTGGTTTCTTAGGAGGGACGGATGGCTCGGGATCATCCGTAATCTGTAGAATTAACTTAATAGCCTCCAAAAGATCAGGAACATCCACATGTGAACTACCCCCCCATCAGCCGTATCTGAGTCAGAACCTGTGAGGTCAGTGTAAGTGCAGTCTTCATCAGACGAGGTGTCAGTGACAGCAGTGGATTGTGAGACAAGAGCTCGCTTAGAGGACCCCTTGGGCTTAGGCGAGCGATAGTCAGACTTTTTAGTAGTCAGGGACTGGTTCAACTTCCTCAATTGAGCAGATAAATCGTCCGCCCACGGCTGGTTAGCTGCAGGGACCACATACGGCTGTACCGGCATAGGGAGTCCCATAGGGGGTGTTAAGTTTATTAACTAGCGTATGTAGAAGCGTGGAAAAAGCGGACCACGGTGGGTCATTATGTACCTCCGTTGCCACAGTCCCACTGGGGGGCAAGGAGCCCCCAGAACCAGAGCCCACAGCTGCTATATTTTCCTCATAGGGGTCTGTGGCTTCAGCAACACCTGTAGTGTGTTCAGCCCCAGAACAGTTACCCTCAGAAGCAGACATGATATAACTTGCAGTATCAGGTAACACAGTACAATTATCAGCAGCACAATACCTCTAACCCAAACCCCTGCGCAATGTTGTCAGCACTAGCAGAGATAAAGGAGAGATATGGTGACTAAATCACAGAGAAAAATACGTATTAAAGTATATCTTTGTGAAAATCCTATATCAATATAAAACCTGACGCACCAAGCCCCCTCAGGTTATAGTATATAGGGATAGCAAGTTGAGTGAAAGACACGAAATGGACACCACTCAGCTAGCTAATGCACACACAGATAGTCAGTTTGTACAATGCAGAGGTTATTACTAACAATAATACTGCACTGGACTAGCTTTTATATATATATATATATATATATATATATATATATATATATATATATATATATATATATAGCTATGTAGTCAATAGATATAACACTGCACAGTAAGAACTGGATGTATATCACAGGGTAATTGTACTAGAAAACCCTGACTAAATGCACTCTTTCTTAACTAGCACTGTCTAAAAAGGCAGGTAGAATACTTAAGTGTCATGTAAAGTCACAGCACTGACGGGATGCGGTCAAGATGCCGCCGGACGGAATCCCGGCGGTCGAAATACCGACGCCGGAATCCCGACCGCCACAATCCCGACATATTCTCCCTCCGTGGGTGTCCACAACACCCATAGAGGGAGAATATAATAGTGTGCCGAGCGTAGCGAGGCACCATGCCCGCAGCGTGGCGAGCCCACAAGGGGCTGCGTTCCGCTCACCACCCCTGTCGGGATTGTGTGGTCGGGATTCCGGCGTCGGTATTTCGACCGCCGGGATTCCGACCGGCGGCATTTAGTACTGATCCCGCACTGACAACCAGGCGGCTTTACACAGGAGGATTTGCCCAAGCAGTCCCAGGAACAGTGAAGCTGAGAGATAATGGCGCCCAGACACTAACAGGGAGTGAGGGAGAGAAAGATATGCAGCTCCAGGGCGGGAACATTTGCAGGAAATGGCGCCCTGGGGCTGGGGGAGGGGCTTCAGGTCTAAGCCTTATTCCCCTGCTGGCAAAACCACCGGGTACTGTGGGCTACTGAAAATGGTTGAGAGAGAAAACCTGACCTGCACCCATGCCCTGGTGATCTAGTGGGATCGCCTGTACTGCCACAGTGTCCACCGCCAGCGCGCGCGGCCCGCCTCCCACTGACCGAGCCGGATTGCGATAAAGACCGGGTCCCGCAAGCGGGACCCACTCACCACCTCCTGAAGCGCGGCCACGCGATCCCGGAGAGCCCCCATCATGTGTTCCTGACCGCGAAGAAAACCGGAGCCTCCTGCTGTAGTTACCCGGCAACCAGGGCTCGGTAGTGTACAGTGCCGCTGGGGAGAGCTGGAGCTGCAGCAGTGAATGTCTCCAGACATTTACCACCGTTGCTGCCCTTGTAGTCTTCACTTTTTTCTTCAAAAAAAAGCTCTTCTTAGGGTTGCCTGGAGCAGCCCCTCTGTTATGTGCCTGCTTACTGCAGCACCAACTACAAAACTGAGCTCCTGTACAGGGAGGCGGGGTTATAGAGGAGGCGGCGCTGTGCATTCTGGGAACAGTCACAGCTTTGAGCCTGTTGGTGCCTCGGATCAAGATCCTACTCTACACCCCAATGTCTATCCTTGTGGAGCCCAGGGTACCTCGCAGCAGAAATCGAAAGGAGAAATCTCGCTGTGTGTACACATTTCCTATTCTACTGGCTACATGAAATCAGCGCTGAGGTATAAATAGAAGCAGCCACAGCTTGATAGCTAGAAGCACTGCCCCAACACAGTCTACTCGCTTGCCGAGGCAAAATGTACTCATATGAAGAGGTCTCTGCACCTAAAATTTATTTGGAACATTGAGGCCGGATTAGTAGGGTTCTCAAAGGAGTCAGTGGGAACACCGTGAACACCCCAGGCCTCACTGTAACACACCCACAGTATTATACATTTACAATAGCCTAATCCAGGGTTTCAAATATAAAATCACAAAACACTGAAGGTTGCTCAAAAAATGAAAACAACAACCTAAAGTCTGACTGGACTTTATCAAGGGTATCATTGACCTCTAGTGGACATCATGGAAATGTAAGTATATTCTATTAAACTCATATTAATCTGGAATTAATACCATTGTTGTACACAGTCAGGGGCTCGACTTTAAAAGTCATGAAGTATAAAAGAGACATTCCAATATACACACAGAACGTCAATCTCAACCCTTCTCCAAAGGTGTGTGTAAGATGGAAACCAAAGTAAATATAATACAGAGATGACCGACAAATAGAAGCACTCCTATACATAAGTGTAGTTGTCTGGTGCAAAGTAAACACTGTTGAATATGGAAAGCTTATAGTAACTATCAGCCAACACATAAGTGGTAAGAAAATAGAAAAAGTAACATCATAAAAGCAAAAAACATTAATACAACCAGTCTAAATGCGGCACAAGTGAGCAGCACCAAACAGCGTAGAGTAGCAACTTTTCCTTTACATTTTAGTCACACTGCTGTCAGAGAAACGGATATGGGTCATAGGGTCGACGTGCATTAGTTTGACCACTATTGGTTGTCAGTGACTATGTCGACACAGTCATTAGGTCGACATGAACAAGGTCAACATTAAAAAAGGTCGACGTGAGTTTTTTTTACTTTTTTTTTTATGTCGTTATCATCGTAAAGTGATGGGGAACCCCAATTAGTGCACCGTGTTTGCTCGTCATGCTTCGGGCAAGGTGCCTCGCTCCACTACCTCTGCGCTCGGCATGGGTTACTATTTCCAATCGTAGTCCACGTGGCTCGTAAAGTATGAAAACGTTTTAAAAAAATGAAGGAGAAAAAAAGTGAAAAATGCATGTCGACCAATAATGGTCAACCTAATGACTGTCGACCTAAGTGTGGTCGACCTAATGACCGTATCCCCAGAGAAATAATACTCCACCTGTACCAGACACGCCGGACTGTGACTTGAACTACACAGGAACTAGTTTTAAATTATGTACAAAATTGCAGATAATGCGCAACAGTTAGCATGATGAAAAAATAAAAAAAATAGGATTTTAAATTACCTATAGGTAAATCCTTTTCTCGTAGTCCGTAGAGGATGCTGGGGTCCATATTAGTACCATGGGGTATAGACGGGTCCACCAGGAGCCATTGGCACTTTTAGAGTTTAACAGTGTGGGCTGGCTCCTCCCTCTATGCCCCTCCTACCAGACTCAGTCTAGAAACTGTGCCCGAGGAGACGACATACTTCGAGAGAAGGAAATACACAGATAGTGGCAAGATTCATACCAACTTACACAACAAGGCAAATCCGGCCAACATGCTGGAAAACTCAGCATCAGCTGAAACAGTACTGAACCAGTAAAGAACGCAGAACTTACCTAGGAACCAGGCAGTACTGAACCAAATAACCACTGCAGGATAAAGAAGCGCTGGGCGGGCGCCCAGCATCCTCTACGGACTATGAGAAAAGGATTTACCAGTAAGTAATTAAAATCCTATTTTCTCTTATGTCCTGGAGGATGCTGGGGTCCATATTAGTACCATGGGGATGTACCAAAGCTCCCAGAACGGGAGGGAGAGCGCGCAGGCTCCTGCAGAACTGCTTGACCAAACTTGAGGTCATCAGAGGCCAAAGTATCAAACTTGTAAAACTTATCAAACGTGTTCGATCCACACCAAGTAGCTGCTCGGCAAAGCTGTACAGCCGAGACACCCCGGGTAGCTGCCCAGGAAGAACCCACCTTACGAGTAGAGTGGGCCTTAACAGATTTTGGACACGGCAATCCTGCCGTAGAATATGCATGTTGGATGGTGAACCTGATCCAGCGTGAAATCGACTGCTTAGAAGCAGGACACCCAATTTTCTTGGGATCATAGAGGACAAACAGTCTGATTTTCTGTGACGAGCAGTCCTCTTCACATAAATCTTCAAAGCCCTCACAACATCCAAGGCCTTTGAAGAAATTTAGGAGTCAGTAGCCACTGGCACCACAATAGGTTGGTTGATATGAAAAGCCGCCACAACCTTAGGAAGGAACTGCTGACGAGTCCTGAGTTCCGCCCTATCTTCATGGAAGACCAGATAGGGACTTTTAAAGGACAAAGGCTCCCAATTCCGACACACGTCGAGCAGACTCCAATGCCAACATAGTTACCGCGTTCCACGTGAGAAACTTGATTTCAGCCTCCTGTAGAGGCTCAAACCAATCCGATTGCAGGAACTGCAACACCACATCAAGATCCCAGGGTGCCGTTGGCACCACAAAGGGAGGCTGGATGTGCAGAACCCCTTTCAAAAAGGTCTGAACCTCAGGGAGGACAGCCAATTGTTTCTTGAAAAAAAATGGATAAAGCTGAGATCTGGACCTTGATGGAGCCCAATCTCAGGCCCATATCCACACCTGCTTGCAGGAAAAGAAGAAAACGTCCAAGTTGAAACTCCACCACAGGAAATTTCTTGGATTCACACCAAGACACATTTTTTCCAAATTCGATGGTAATGTTTAGACATTACCCCCTTCCTAGCCTGTACCAGGTTAGGAAAAACCTAGCTCGGAATACCCTTCCGAGCTAAGATCTGGTGCTTAACCGCCATGCCGTCAAATGTAGCCGTGGTAAGTCTTGATAAGCAAACGGCCCCAGCAGTAGAAGATCCTCCCGAAGAGGTAGGGGCCTTGGATGTTCCAGCAGTAGATCCAGCAGATCCGCATACAAAGCCCTCCTTGGCCAGTCTGGAACAATGAGAATTGCCAGAACTTTTGTTCTTTTTACAAGTTGTAGAACTTTTGGAATTAGTGGAAGTGGAGGGAACACATACACTGTCGTGAACACCCACGGTGTTACCAGTGCGTCCACCGCCACTGCCTGTGGGTCCCTCGACCTGGAACAGTACCTCCACAGCTTCTCGTTGAGCCAGGAGGCCATCATGTCTATGTGAGGAACCCCCCCACCAACCAGTTACCTCCTCGAACACCTCTGGGTGGAGGCCCCACTCTCCTGGATGGAGATCTTGTCTGCTGAGGAAGTCCGCTTCCCAGTTGTCTACTCCCGGAATGAAGATTGCCGACATCGCTACAGTGTGCCTTTCTGCCCAGAGGAGGATTCTTGACACCTCTGACATTGCAGCCCTGCTCTTCATTCCGCCTTGTCGGTTTATGTAGGCCACTGTGGTCACGTTGTCCGACTGAAACTGAACAGCCCAATCATGTAGAAGGTGTGCTGCTTGAAAAAGACCGTTGTATACGGCTCTTAGCTCCAGGATGTTTATCGGAAGAAGGGACTCCTCCCTTGACCACCTTCCTTGGAAGGTTTCCCCCTGAGCGACTGCTCTCCAAACCTCAAAGACTTGCATCCGTTGGTAGAAGGATCCAGTCCTGAACTCCGAAACTTCGTCCCTCCAGAAGGTGTGATAGTTGTAATCACCAGAGGAGCGAAATCCTGGCTTTCGGCGACATACATATCCTCTGGTGCATGTGTAGGCGAGATCCAGACCACTGGTCCAAGAGATCCAGTTGAATGGATCGAGCATGAAACCTTCCATACTGCAACCATCTTCCCCAGAAGGCGGATACACTGATGAACCGATACCCGGCCAGGCTTCAAGACATCCCGGACCATTGTTTGAATCACCAACGCTTTCTCCACTGGTAGAAACACCCTCTGCACCTCCGTGTCGAGGATCATCCCCAGGAAATACAGCATCCTTGTCGGCTACAAATGAGACTTTGGAAGGTTCAGGATCCAACCGTGCTCCTTGAGCAGATGCGTCATAAGAGCAATGGATCGTAACAACTTCTCCCTGGACGATACCTTGATCAGCAGATCGTCCAGATATGGAATTATGTTCACCCCCTGCTTGCGGAGGAGAACCATCATCGCTGCAATCACCATGGTGAAGACCCTCAGTGCCGTGGAGAAACCGAACGGCAGTGCCTGAAACGGATAGTGATCATCTAACAGTGCAAGCCTGAAAGAAGTCTGATGCGGCAACCAAATGGGAATGTGGAGGTACACATCCCCTCCGACAGTCCTGAGATGACTCCTTCCAGAGACTCCATTTTGAATTTGAAGTCCCCGAGATAAGGGTTCAAAGATTTCAAGTTCAGAATTGGCCTTACTGAACCATCCGGCTTCGGTACCACAAAAATTTTCGAATAGTAACCTTTGTTCAACTGATGAGGTGGAACTGGAACAATGAATCAATTTTTGGATAGCGTCCAGTAGAATAACTCTGTCTGCAGGCAGAGCCGGCAAGCCTGATTTGAAGAATCGGTGAGGTGGGAGAGTTTGAAACTCCAGCCTGTACACCGAGGACACAATATCCTGTATCCAGGGGTCTAGGCCAGACGACACCCAGGCGTGGCTGAAATGCCGGAGTCTTGCTCCCACCTGATCTACCTCCAGGCTTTGCGATCCACCGTCATGCTGAGGACTTTGAGGTACCAGAAGCAGGCTTCTGGTCCTGGGAACCTGCGGGAGCAGGCTTTTTGGATTTGGCACGACCACCTCTAAAGAAGGTGTGAGAGGGCTTGTACTTTCTAGACCTAGCGGGCCAAAAGGACTGTGACGTGTTGGGAGTAAAAGGTTTCTTCGTAGCCAGTGCAGCTGAGGGGAGAAAAGGAGACTTACCCGCGGTAGCCGTGGCAATCCAAGCATACAGTGCCTCCCCAAACAGAGCCTGACCTTTATAGGGTAGATTCTCCACAATTTTCATGGATTCCGTGTCCGCAGACCATTGGCGCAGCCAGAGACCCCTGCGAGCCAAGACGGACATCGAGGAGATCACTGCAGCCATGGAACCCAGATGTCACAACTGAGGGCCTGAGCTGACGGGAGGCAGCCTCAGTTGTAGGGGCTGAGATGTACCGGAACCTGGGAGGTTGTATCAGACCCCTGGACATGTAAGTAACATGGATAATAACTGCCCGAAGGCGTGACCACGACAACTTAGATAAAAGTCAATGATGTTTATTATGACAACTCCGCATCACAGCAGCAATAAAAGAAAACGTAAAAGTCAGCAAAGAATAAATACAGTTCCTGAGTACTACAGCATGGCAGGAGCCACAGGGCACTGGTAGTGTGAGATAGTTCTTATGATCTTCTAGATGGAAAGTCCTTACCAGGCCCGGCTGTAGCAATGGAGATAACCCAGGATTGTACCAGCTGGTGTTCCAGGAAGAGCTGGGTTGCTGAAGGTAAAACAGCTGCTGTGGATACTGGCTGGAACCAGACTGTTGTTAGCACGGAGTGGATACTGGCTGGAACCAGTTAAATAATAAATGAACTTTGGGAGCGATGAAATGTGAACTGAAATGTAGAACTTGAGAGCGGAGAAATAATAATTCCGGTGGAGAGTGGTAAAGTGTAGAAAGGACACCGGCCCTTTAAGAGAAGCTGTATTCTGCTGGAAGCTGAGGCTGGAAGCAGGTAGTGTTGTAGCTGGAAACAGATGAATCCACAATGGATTGGAGAGTCAGGCTACACCGCAGGTGGAATGCTGGTGCGGGTCTCTATGGTGGAAGTCTTGAGACAGGAGCTGGAACCTGGAAGACAATCATAGAAGAGAGACAAACAGGAACTAGGTTTGACAACCAAAGCACTGACGTCTTCCTTGCTCAGGCACAGCTTACTTATACCTGCAGCAAGGAAGGGGTTGGCTAGGCAATTATGCAAATCAACAATACAAACAGCAGATTGGTGGAAATGATCAGATGACAGAATCCAAGATGGCTGCGCCCATGCAGACACTTGGAGGGAAGTTTGGTTTGTAATCCATGTGGTCTGGGAAACAGTAATGGCGGCGCCGGCCACCGGAGACAGGAGACGCCAGGCTGATAGATGCACATTTAACCACGCGGGCACAGCGGAGGCCGCGGCTGATGAAAACACCACTCTGACACTCTGCATGTGGAAACTCAGGAACAGCGGAATCTGGTCCTGGAACGCTGAGCCCGCCTTAGGAGGCATCTGAAGGGTAAGTAATGGCGTCCAGATACCCGGATCGTGACAGCACCCCCCCCTTTAGGAGTGGCCCCAGGACACTTCTTAGGCTTTAAAGGAAACTTTGCGTGGAAATTTCGGACCAAGGCAGGAGCATGGACGTCAGAGGCATTGGTCCAAGAGCGTTCTTCAGGACCATAGCCCTTCCAGTCAATGAGATACTGAAGTTGACCGTAACGGTGACGTGAGTCCAGGATCTTGGCCACTTCATACTCAACGCCTCGTTGAGTTTGGACTTTCGGAGTTGGTGGAAGTGAGGAATGAAACCGATTCAAGATTAGCGGTTTCAACAGGGAAACATGGAATGTCCTGGGTATTTTTAAGAAGGGAGGTAACTGGAGTCTGTAAGCAACAGGATTGATGACTTGATCAATTTTAAAAGGACCGATGTAGCGAGGTGCAAACTTCATACTGGGAACTCTTAACCTCAAATTCTTCGTGGATAACCATACCCGATCACCCACCTTGAGAGCAGGAACTGCTCGACGCTTCTTATCCGCAAACTTCTTGTACCTGAACGATGCCTTGAGCAGAGCTGATCGTACGCTCTTCCAGATATTGGCAAACTGATGCAAGGTGATATCCACTGCGGGAACAGAAGTTGCTGGAAGCGGTTGGAACTCAGGGACTTTAGGGTGGAATCCAAAGTTGGTGAAGAATGGTGTTGAAGAAGATGAAGAATGATACTGGTTGTTATGACAGAACTCGGCCCAGGGAAGTAATTGAACCCAGTCATCTTGAGAGGAGGACACATAGATGCGGAGGAAGGCCTCCAAGTCCTGATTCACCCTCTCAGTTTGACCATTGGTCTGAGGATGGTAAGCCGTGGAAAACTTTAACTTGACTTGGAGGACTTGACATAAACTTCGCCAGAATTTGGCTGTGAATTGAACTCCTCGATCTGAGATAATTTCTTCTGGAAGACCGTGGAGTCGGAAGATCTCTTGTATGAATACTTGAGCCAACTTGGAAGCTGACGGAAGACCGGTGAGAGGAATGAAGTGTGCCATCTTGGTGAACCGGTCAACTACCACCCAGATGGTATTGAACTTGTTGCACATGGGCAAATCTGTAATAAAATCCATCGACAAATGGGTCCATGGTCGACGGGGAACAGATAGTGGAACCAGTTGCCCCGCAGGCGACTGGCGGGATACTTTATGTTGAGCACACTTTGGGCAAGATGCAATAAACTCCAAAACGTCCTTTTTCAGAGTTGGCCACCAATAGGACCTAGAGATAAACTCCAGGGTTTTTTGGATACCTGTATGTCCGGCAAAACGGGAAGCATGGGCCCAATGCATGAGCTTCTTCCTTAGTGTCGGCTTCACAAAACTTTTCCCTGATGGGGGCGTAGAGTCCATCCCTACCGTGGAGAATGCCAACGGATTTATAATAGGATGCTTGTCTGAAGACTCCGACTCATTTTCTTGCTCCCATGAGCGGGAAAGGGCATCGGCCTTGCGATTCTGAGAGCCCGGACAGAACTGGAGTTTAAAGTCGAACCTGGAAAAGAAAAGTGCCCATCTGGCCTGACGAGGGTTGAGACATTGTGCGCCTTTTAGATATAGAAGGTTCTTGTGGTCTGTAAGGATGGTGATTGAATGAGAAGCTCCCTCCAACAGATATCTCCACTCCTCTAGAGCGAGCTTGATGGCTAGCAACTCCTGGTCGCCAATGGCATAGTTGCGCTCCGCTGGGGAGAACTTCCGTGAGAAGAAACTGCAAGGATGTAAATGACCATCTTTAACCCTCTGAGATAACACCGCTCCTACTCCAACGGAGGAGGCATCCACCTCTAAGATGAAAGGAGAGTCGACGTCAGGCTGTTTCAGGACAGGTGCAGAGATGAACCTCTGTTTTAAAAGATGAAAAGCTTGCATGGCTTCTTCAGACCACTTGGACGGGTTAGCACCCTTCTTGGTGAAAGCAGTAATAGGCGCCACAATGGTGGAAAAGTCTCGTATAAACTTTCGGTAATAATTGGCGAACCCTAAGAACCTCTGGACCCCTTTGAGGGTTAAGGGTACTGGCCAATTCTGGATTGCTTGTAGTTTCTCAGGATCCATCTCTAGTCCGGAACCGGACACAATGTACCCTAGAAACGGAATGGACTTGACTTCAAAGACGCATTTCTCTAATTTGCAGTAAAGATGATTGACACGGAGACGGGACAGAACCTCCTTTACCCAGAAACGATGTTCCTCTAAATTGTTGGCAAAAATGAGGATATCATCTAGATAGACCACGACATGACGGTATAGAATGTCTCTGAAGATCTCATTGACGAAATGCTGGAAGACAGCTGGAGCATTGCTCAATCCGAAGGGCATGACGAGGTACTCATAATGTCCGTCACGGGTGTTAAATGCCATTTTCCACTCGTCACCCTCACGGATCCGGATGAGATTGTATGCACCTCTCAGGTCCAGCTTTGTAAAGATGGTAGCTCCGCTAACTCTGTCAAAGAGCTCAGTAATCAGGGGTAAAGGATAGCGGTTCTTGATGGTAATGTCGTTCAAACCTCTGTAGTCGATGCACGGCCGCAGACCACCATCTTTCTTCTTTACAAAAAAGAAGCCTGCGCCGGCTGGAGAAGAAGAAGGTCGAATGAACCCCTTTGCTAGGTTCTCTTTTATGTATTCCTCCATAGAATGCGTCTCGGGGAGAGACAACGGATAAGTTCGGCCTCGAGGTGGAACCTTCCCTGGAACGAGATCAATCGGGCAGTCCCATTCTCTATGAGGGGGAAGGATATCAGCAGAAGCTTTACTGAACACATCCGTGAAATCTTGATATGGAGGAGGTGGAACATCAGACGACCTGGGGGAGGAGGAACAGACAGGCAACACGTTAAACAAACATGTCTTAGTACAGGAGGAACCCCATGCCAGGATTTGCGTAGTCGTCCAATCAATTGTAGGATTGTGAAGACGGAGCCATGGAAGGCCCAGGACCACAGGATGTGTGGCTCTTGGAATCACTAAAAGTGAAATAAGTTCGGAATGAAGAACTCCCACTCTCAGACGAACTGGTAGAGTCCTTAGAGAAATAACTGTATCAAAAATTTTACTGCCATCCACAGCAGTTAAGGAAAAGGACGAAGGAAGTCTCTCGGTGGGTAGGGACCACCGTTTAACATAGGCTTCGGTAATAAAGTTCCCAGCTGCTCCGGAATCCAGGAGGGCAATGACGTTCTGATAACGTTGAGCAACTTGAAGCGAGACTGGGAGGTTACAATCTTGAGGAGATGGAGAGGAGATCATTACTCCTAGCCGGCCCTCTCCTTGGCGAGCTAGGATTTGGAGTTTCCCGGACGTTTGGGACAGGCATTAATGGTGTGAGACGGAGCTGCACAGTACAAACAGAGAAACTCGGAGAGACGTCTTCGGCGCTCAGCAGGAGTTAAACGGGAACGGCCAATTTGCATGGGTTCATCTTTAGTTGGTGACAGTTGGCGAGGAGGAGGAGCAGAAGATTTTGGAGCAGATGATCTTCCACGCTCAGTTGCTCTCTCTCTGAAACGTAAGTCAACTTTCGTACAAAGTGAGATTAACTCATCTAACTTGGAGGGTAAGTCTCTGGTAGCTAACTCATCTTTAATACGCTCGGATAAACCATGCCAGAATGCAGCATACAGGCCTCGTCGTTCCATGCCAGTTCGGATGCCAGGATCTGGAACTGTATAAGATATTGTCCTACAGTACGTGATTCCTGGCGTAAACGGAGAATCTCAGACGAAGCTGAAGTTACCCGGCCTGGCTCGTCGAAGATGCGCCTGAATGTTGACACGAATGCAGTGTAAGAAGATAGCAGGGTGTCGGACCTCTCCCATAACGGTGATGCCCAATCGAGGGCTGAGCCACTGAGAAGAGAAATAATGTAGGCAATTTTTGTACGGTCACTGGGGAAATTGCCAGGTTGTAGCTCAAACTGAATCTCACACTGGTTGAGAAATCCCCTGCAGAATCTTGGAGATCCGTCAAATTTTGCTGGCGTTGGAAGATGAAGACGTGGAGCAGGAATGGGTAAGGTGGGTGGGGTTATAGCTGGAGTCACTGTGGTTGACGTACCAGACGCGCCTGATCCACGGAGAGTGGTCTGAATCCCATCCAGCCGAGTAGAGAGATCCTGGAGACAGCGGATGATGTGGCCCTGTGCAGCCTCCTGATGTTCTAGTCGGGCTGCCAGTTCTTGCATCGGCCTAGCCGCTTGATCCTGGTCTCCGGCTGGATTCATTAGGTCAGTGCTTACTGTCACAACTGAGGGCCTGAGCTGACGGGAGGCAGCCTCAGTTGTAGGGGCTGAGATGTACCGGAACCTGGGAGGTTGTATCAGACCCCTGGACATGTAAGTAACATGGATAATAACTGCCCGAAGGCGTGACCACGACAACTTAGATAAAAGTCAATGATGTTTATTATGACAACTCCGCATCACAGCAGCAATAAAAGAAAACGTAAAAGTCAGCAAAGAATAAATACAGTTCCTGAGTACTACAGCATGGCAGGAGCCACAGGGCACTGGTAGTGTGAGATAGTTCTTATGATCTTCTAGATGGAAAGTCCTTACCAGGCCCGGCTGTAGCAATGGAGATAACCCAGGATTGTACCAGCTGGTGTTCCAGGAAGAGCTGGGTTGCTGAAGGTAAAACAGCTGCTGTGGATACTGGCTGGAACCAGACTGTTGTTAGCACGGAGTGGATACTGGCTGGAACCAGTTAAATAATAAATGAACTTTGGGAGCGATGAAATGTGAACTGAAATGTAGAACTTGAGAGCGGAGAAATAATAATTCCGGTGGAGAGTGGTAAAGTGTAGAAAGGACACCGGCCCTTTAAGAGAAGCTGTATTCTGCTGGAAGCTGAGGCTGGAAGCAGGTAGTGTTGTAGCTGGAAACAGATGAATCCACAATGGATTGGAGAGTCAGGCTACACCGCAGGTGGAATGCTGGTGCGGGTCTCTATGGTGGAAGTCTTGAGACAGGAGCTGGAACCTGGAAGACAATCATAGAAGAGAGACAAACAGGAACTAGGTTTGACAACCAAAGCACTGACGTCTTCCTTGCTCAGGCACAGCTTACTTATACCTGCAGCAAGGAAGGGGTTGGCTAGGCAATTATGCAAATCAACAATACAAACAGCAGATTGGTGGAAATGATCAGATGACAGAATCCAAGATGGCTGCGCCCATGCAGACACTTGGAGGGAAGTTTGGTTTGTAATCCATGTGGTCTGGGAAACAGTAATGGCGGCGCCGGCCACCGGAGACAGGAGACGCCAGGCTGATAGATGCACATTTAACCACGCGGGCACAGCGGAGGCCGCGGCTGATGAAAACACCACTCTGACACTCTGCATGTGGAAACTCAGGAACAGCGGAATCTGGTCCTGGAACGCTGAGCCCGCCTTAGGAGGCATCTGAAGGGTAAGTAATGGCGTCCAGATACCCGGATCGTGACACCAGATCCTTCATGGATTCTACCAGGAACCCTGCAGAATCAACATCACCTTTATCCATCGTAGTCAAGTCCTCCTGCAGAGTGACTGACCACTTTACTATAGCTTTTGAAATCCATGCACAGGAAATAGTAGGCCGCAGTATAGCCCCTGAAACAGTGTATATGGATTTGAGCGTAGCATCCACTTTGCGATCTGCCGGGTCTTTCAACACGGTTGATCCCGGGACTGGTAAGACCACCTGTTTTGACAGCCTAGAGACAGAGGTGTCAATAGGCGGGGACTCCCATTTTTTTCTATCATCTTCCGGGAAGGGAAAAGCAACCAGAACCCTTTTAGGGATCTGGAATTTTTTCTCCGGGTTTTCCCAGGCTTTTTCAAATATAGTATTTAATTCCTTAGATGCCGCGAAGGTAAGAGGGGCTTTCTTACGGTCTGTGAAAAAGGCCTCCTTAACCTGCTCAGGAGGTGTGTCAGAAATATGTAACACATCCCACATGGCCTTAATCATCAACTGCACCCCCTTAGCAAGTGATGCCGTCCCCCTCGACATATCCCCATCACCGTCTGCTGTGTCAGAATCGGTATCCGTGCCATCCTGCATAATTTGGGCAAGAGCACGTTTGTGAGAATGTACCGCAGGGGGCCCCGAGGGAGCAGTATCGGACCATACTGCCATAGAGATCTGCAATACCTGAGTTGCATGCTCAGTCCTTGCAACCCTTTCAGAAATCTGAGAAATAGCCCCACTAAGAGAGGCTAACCACTCCGGTTCTCTAGCTGGGATCTGCGCTACAACAGTGCAATCCAGATTACATGGGATGGGATCTTCCTGAGAAGATAAATCCTCTGCAGCATATGAGACAGAGTCTCTAGACATGTTTGTTTGTACACCCCACATACACACAGGGTACAGGGCAGACAGAGTTTCCCCCCCAAGAATGGCAGAGAGACACAGAGATTGGAGCCAACCCACACACAGCGCTATATAGGTATAGGGAGACCCTTAACCAGCGCCGACTGTGTCCCGTAATAGGCGACACAGTCATTACACAGTCTCCCCTCCCTTCTACAACCCCCTGGTACCGTACAGATAGCTGGAGGTGCTCTGGAATGACTGCTCTTCCACTGGCAGCGTGTCTGTAGGCAGGAAAATGGCGCTGAACTCTGCTGGGTTCGCTCTGAGGAGAAGCTCCGCCCCCTTAATGGCGCTGTCTTCCCGCTCTTCCAAGATTATACTAGCCTGAGGATTTTGTGCTGGCTGAGATCCACGAACCCCGACAGGCATTCTGGTCAGTGTAGGGTTAAGGCGCCGGCTCAGGGCGCCCCTCACAGCGCCGCACCAAGTACCGCTGAGCCCCGGGGCGCTCCTACCCTGTAGCCGCCATCTTCACGTCGGCTCCCTGCTCGTTAGGGAGCCGATGACTCACTCGCCACACTTCAGCTCTGTAAGGGGGTGGCAGCATGCTCCTGGGGTGAGCGTTCCCCTGAGGCGGGGAGCGATCTATCCCCTCTGGAGCTCAGTGTCCAGTCACCGGAGACAGTGGCTCAGACCCCGCAGGGTGAACACTGCTCCCCCCCTCAGTCCCTCGATGCAGGGAGGATTTTGCCAGCAGCCTCCCTGTAAAATAACAAACTCTAAAATAAACATCTCTGGAGAGCTCCCCTAGGTGTGACCGGCTCCTCCGGGCACATTTTCTAAACTGAGTCTGGTAGGAGGGGCATAGAGAGAGGAGCCAGCCCACACCGTTAAACTCTTAAAGTGCCAATGGCTCCTGGTGGACCCGTCTATACCCCATGGTACTAATATGGACCCCAGCATTCTCTAGACGCAAGAGGAAAAAGTAAAAAAAAAGGACGCGCAATAGCATCGCAGCACTTTATATACACATTCAGACTCATTAGCGCACAGATATACAAGTGTCACATTTCAAATTCATCAGTGCAATCTTGTTAAGTATTTTTGTCACATCAGATTGTTTAATTTTAATCTTAACCAAAGAATAGGTATTCCACGCTACGTGGGGGTAGTTCACTCTCAGCCAGGCTGAAACCCACCCCAGAAAGATCTGCTGTTGTTCACTACCAAAGCGCAGACAAATACAGTATTGAATTTCTGAAGAAACAGTCATAGTACTAGATTTAAAGAGAGCTCTAAACAAGAAGCAGGTGCCCCTTTTTGGGTGACCCCAGCTATACAACCTTAACGCACTTTAAACCTTACACTCCTTCTAATCCCTAACCAACAAGTATAGCACAACACCCAGATTGAGGCATCAGGCTCCCACTCAACTAGTAGAAACCTGATGCCCTTTTGGATATTCCAACTGATATACTACTTTGACCATGACTAGAAGCGGTATGGAGCAGTGATTGTGATGTGCATCATGGTGCCTTTAACGGGTTCACTACGATATGCCGGCGGTCAGGCTCCCGGCGACCAGCATACCGGCGCCGGGTGCCCGACCGCCGGCTTACCGACAGTGTGGCGAGCGCAAATGAGCCCCTTGCGGGCTCGCCACGCTATTTTATTCTCCCTCCAGGGGGGTCGTGGACCCCCACGAGGGAGAATAAGTGTCGGTTTGCCGGCTGTTGGGATCCCGGCGCCGGTATACTGTGCGCCGGGATCCCGTCAGTCGGCATACTGAAGACCACCCGCCTTTAACAAATTCAATTTCTGATTCTAAACTTGAAGGGGCATAATGTTATTCTCCTGTGGAAGACTAGTTTCTCTAATATGTAAGTACTTTACTCAGAGTATGCAATGTATTTATTTATTTATTCACTCTGAAATACAAGAAAAATCAACACAGAAAACTTGAGAGGCAAATACAGTAGTTGTCCCCGAAAATTAAGATCAGATACCAAATGCCTCAAGTAGCACAGAGGCAGTGGGGCTGGTCTGAAAATAGAGACCACTGCCCTCCATCACCCCCATTGATATTGGCGATTACTAAAATAATCAGGTCTACTGATTATACTTATTTGCATAATTGAGGCCGATTAAAATGTTTTTTATTTTCACGGACGCCACTAGATGGCGCCCAGAGGCAGCAATTCAATTGTTCTGCCATTTGGGTGCCCAGCGGCAGACACATTTTTTCTCGCAACCTCCTGTGTGTAAACTGGGCACTTTCAGCTTCCAAATAAGAGTTTTGACGCCCAAAGCAGGGCGTTTAGACGCCTAAGCCATGTCTGTTTGGGCGCGACATACGCAATGTGCATGGGCCCGACATACGCAATGTGCATGGGCGCCCAAACACAATTGAATTGTGACAGTTGTTTGAGCCCCTAAAAAGTCCAGTTTAGACAGGATTTTTAGACGCCCCAAAAAATTGAATTGGCCCCATTATGTCTCATATTCCCGAATACATATGATTGAGTTAAAGCACTGCAACCTTATCATCATCATCATAATCCGCAACCCAATTCCCTGGTTGATCACAGATATTGATGCAATATTCCACCTACTGAACACTGAAAAATGTTCATTTCAATATGTCTTAATTAAATTTAGGGGATAAAATTCTTGGCTAATGAACTTCACGCACTTCTGAACAATTGGATTGACATACTAAAACAAGAAATCTCATTTGTCACATCAATAAAAATTAGCGTTTCCCCATTATTTTAGCATCAGATGGACAGAAAGCTTTTGAATGGAAAAGCCTCTGAATATATTTCAAAATCATTTTTCGGGTAAAACAGAACCACATTCAGCATTCTAAGCCTAGACTGAAAAAGTAGCTGAATACTGAAAATGTCCTTTTGAAACTGCAGTTTACTTCCATATTTGCCAAAGTTTCACAATCCGCTTAGTCCTTTCTCATTACCCATGCTATGCCTATTTTAAACATTTTTTGGTCTGTTCTCATTCAAGCATGAATATTACATTTGTTTATGCAGTAGCCATACAAATTATAAAAATTTTAAATAAATCCAAAAGACTCATTTTTATGTCTAATAAAAGTTGCATTTGGATAATTAACCTTTCATCCGAAATATAAATATTATATAAAGATACACAGATGCGTGCGGTTATATCTAGCCTCAATACGCCATGAAGCTTGAGATGCCTGGCGTGAGTGAGCAGTCAGGTCCCATGTAACATGAATGTCAAACACAGAGTTTACCGCGTTTCCACTGTGGATCCTGAGTCGGCACCATTCACATGCACACAGGTGCAGTGTCTATAAGGCCGGTGCTTGGAGAGGACATCGGACCTAATTCAGAGTTGATCGCAGCAGCAAATTTGTTAGCAGTTGGGCAAAACCATGTGCACTACAGGAGGGGCAGATATAACATGTGCAGAGAGAGTTAGATTTGGGTGGGGTGTATTCAAACTGAAATCTAAATTGCAGTGTAAAAATAAAGCAGCCAGTATTTACCCTGCACAGAAACAAAATAACCCACCCAAATCTAACTCTCTCTGCACGTTATATCTGCCTCCCCCCCCCCGACCTGCAGTGCACATGGTTTTGCCCAACTGCTAACAAATATGCTGCTGCAATCAACTCTGAATTACCCCCATCATCCCCAAGTGCTGAGAAGTCTGCAGATCAGGACCCCTAGCTTGCCTACGTCATGCTGGGGGACAAGGCCAGCACTTTGGCAGCCTCAGTTCCTGTGCTGTGAATGGACACTGCACTCACGCTCACGCAATCCATTCACCTTGACTCCGACACCACTGCTGTCTGTATAGCAGCGGAGGCTGCGTGCGCCGCGTCCCCCAACCTCCTGACCACCCACCGGATGCTGTGGTTGGAAGGGATAGGCTCTTCCATTGCTGTAAATGGGTACCGGTTCGGATGACCCGGGTTAACAGTTTACACTGCCCCTCAGAGGTTCTACCAGTGTTCAATCCAGGCTGAGACCCAGGTTTTTGGATTGTATATAATTTGATATATGACACTTGTACATTGTGTGTGACGGGGTCTGTATATGAAGCAAAACAGAACTTGTACTGGAAAAACAATTGGTGGCTGATACATTGTAGCACTTGGGTGTAGTACGGCTGACCGGCGGTCAGCTTACAGACACCGGGATCCCGGCAGCATACCGACGCCAGGATCCGGCGGGGAGGGGCGAGTGCAGCAAGCCCCTTGCGGGCTCAGTGGCGACCTGCGGTCGCCACAGGTTCTATTCCCACTCTATGGGTGTCGTGGACACCCACAAGTGGAAATAGTCCCTGTTGGTCGGCATGCCGACCATGGGGACAGTGCCCGTCGGGCTGGTGGAGGAGGTCATGTGACTGTCGGTCAGCTGACCGGCGGTCACATGAATACCACCCGTAGCACTTTGTGTACGGATTCAGAGATTTACCACTGCTATCTGCATTCCTGAATTCATTGCAGAGCAAACAATGATAACAGGAAAATCAATGTGTGGTGGGAATTTTGTGGGGGTTACGAGGGTTAGCATAATCCAAAACATTTACAGAACAATTCAGGCATTGTTTTGTAAGGCACTTGGTCCAATCTGCAATAACAAAATCACGATCACCGTTGTAAGAGACTGTATTGGGGCTGTGTGGTTTAACAGAAAATAATACCAAGTATTTTGCTTGACTTTGAATGCACTTTTTATGCATTGCCATAACAGAACAATAGTCTGTGGGTATATACTCTTAGCAACCACTATTGTAGTTTTGCCGACAATGGCTTTGGAGATCAATGAATCATTTGGCTCCTGCATTGTTAGACTTATCAATTAAACCAACCAGAAGCACATAAATAGGGACCAGCTTCGGTTTTTTTTTCCAAGCTGCCAATTACTAAGCACCTGAACAGAACAGGGGAGAGAAAGCATTGACCAGACGCTCAGTGTTTCATACATTTTTAAGGAAACAAACCCGTAGAGGATATAAAAGGTTTGATTTTTTATTTTTATTTGGGGAAGAGGACTGTGCATATAGGTAACTTTTGAAAACAGAAAAATAATTTAAGAATTATTAAAGTTAATAATATATGAAAGCGTTCAAAAATAATTTCCCCCAAAAAAATATATACCAAGTATCAGTCATGAGAGAGAGAGAGAGAGAGAGAGAGAGAGAGAGAGAGAGAGAGAGAGAGAGAGAGAGAGAGAGAGAGAGAGAGAGAGAGAGAGAGAGAGAGAGAGAGAGAGAGAGAGAGAGAGAGAGAGATATACACATATACACGAATAGCCGGCACTCTCTCCTAATGTTAGATAATGCATATATATATATCTTTTCTTTCACCTACACCTTGACAAAGGGGTTGGAATCCCCGAAACGTTGGTGGGGCGCGGGTGCGTCATGTAACTGAATTCTTAAATACAAATCTTTCCAAGCAAAAGACCCTGAGTGCCGCAGTTTTTGTCCTCTGTATCAGCATTTACTCTGGGGGCACCGGGGCAGCTATTTAAACGGAGGGAGTGCCGGTCTTTGGACTATTGTGTGTATATATATATGTATATATATATATATATATATATATATATATATATATATATATATATATATATATATATATATATATATATATATATATATATATATATATATATAAAGTCTATAGCTATCTAGACACACATATTTAAGAGTTTCCTTCCTAAACAAAATAAATCTGTATTTGAAACCTCGCAGCACTAGAGAATGCTCCTCATTGGAATTCCATAACGGGCAATCACAAAGCCCATAAATACGTTCATGCCTCAAGCAACAAAGCACCACTCACAGGCCAGGACACATGAAAGAAACAGCATAAACCAATGGATAATAATCACTCTCCAAGCACACAATACGGAACACCAGCCAACCTCATCATAGCAAAACGTTACATAAAAAAAAAATTTAAAAAAGGTTTTAAAATTGGAAGAATCATTTTAATTGCACATAACTGCAGATATTAAAATTTGCAACCACACATTTGTAGATAGAAAGGTGCTATAAGAAATAAAAAAAAAAAAATCATAATACCTGTACAATGATATTGCAATTCATAACTAAACGTAAGGGAAGTCTTTTTTTGTTGGACATCTAATCACATACTACAAGGCCAACGTTTACAATCACTTTGCCCTCAACATTTGTGATCACACATTTACAGTGATCCAATGAGAACACAAATAACAATCGAGACTGCTGAAATAAGGATCCTCTAATATATCATACACACTCTATGCTTACAATCTACCAGGCTGAACTGCAGAAAATCTGACAAGGGGCTCACGTAAAGTACCATCACAGATTGTTGGAAGTGAATTAAAGGGGCAGATGATCGTACAGCAGCACACCACCTGCCTACACACCAAGCATATAACCAAGCAGGGGACAACAGGGAACAGACTATTGCTAGCTGTACAGCCAGATGCTGGAGAAAGGACCGACACAAATGTACTGATTTATCCATTTACCTAATTACAGTAAGAAGGGAAATAAAATAATTTGTTACAGGCCGACTAAAGCACATGTACACCGGATACAGCGATCACTTGGTGAATGATGGAAGTTGCAGATCACACATGGAGATGCTGATTAGCTAATGCTTTAGAAAACACTTCAGAAAAGCAGATTACACTGATGTAAGAGTTGGGATTATCAAATCTAAGAAACGGTGTCTAGCAGGTGAAAGAGGGACACAAGTACACAGGGCCTAATTCAGACCTGATCACTCGCTAGCAGTTTTTTGCAGTCCTGCGTTCACATAGTCGCCGCCCACCGGAGAGTGTATTTTAGATGTGCAAGTGTGCGAACGCATGTGTAGCAGAGCTGTACAAAAAGATATTTTGCAGTTTCTGAGTAGCCCAGGACTTACTCAGCCGCTGCGATCACTTCAGCCTGTCCGGGACCGGAACGGACGTCAGACACCTGCCCTGCAAACGCTTGGACATGCCTGCGTTTTTCCAACCACTCCCTGAAAATGGTCAGTTGCCCCGAAAACGCCCTCTTCCTGTCAATCGCCTTGCGATCAGCTGTGCGAATGGATTCTTCGTAAAACCCATCACACAGCAACGATCCGCTTTGTACCTGAACGATGCGCCTGTGCATTGCGGTGCATACGCATGCGCAGTTCTGATCGCAGTGCAGCAAAAAAAGATAGCGTGCAATCAGGTCTGAATCACCCCCACAATCTGTTCTAATAATCTTACACCACTAGGGGGGAATTTACTAAAGGTCGATTTTAATCTATATAAAAATAGATGATTATCGATCGTAATCAATGGTGCGTTTCGGGGGCTGAAGCACATTTGCCAACAGGTGATTTTTTTTTTAATATTAATTTTTGAATATTAATAACTGTGTTTTGGCCTAGGAAGTACAATATCGATTTTAATCAATTCACTCAAAATGGACAGTAAATTCCTTCCTATTATTATTATTAATGGGCAAGAGATAATATGGGAGGAGATTACAGTGTGATAGTGGGCACAGTTCTGACCATATACACGAGAGGCTCTTGGGAAATGATTAACTACAATTAGTTCAGCCGGTGACACACGTCTAGTACTTGTGTGAAATGTGAGCACTGGAATATATTGCTGGGTTTGTTTTTTTCAAGTATAATATTATATAAGACAGACTTAAAAAAAAAAAAAAATTCTAACTACAGGATACACCATACAACGCTACCGTAAGTAATAAAAATTAATATACACATGTCTGTGTTGTATGCAACAACAATTTACTGCTAATGTGACATTTTACTAATAACACTCACTTTACTTTGGTGGTATTTTTCAGTAGGTGAGGCAGTAATGATAACCATTACGCCATCCACACAGCCCCATTACTGTACATGCAGGGGTTTCCCTGGAACAGACTACCTGTATGTGCAGTAAATGCAGGGGCTTCCCTGGGACAGACTACCTGTATGTGCAGTAAATGCAGGGGCTTCCCTGGGACAGACTACCTGTATGTGCAGTAAATGCAGGGGCTTCCCTGGGACAGACTACCTGTATGTGCAGTAAATGCATGGGCTTCCCTGGGACAAACTACTTGTATAAGCAGCAGGGGTTTTCCTTAAACACACTGTACATACATGCAATGAATGCAGGGGCTTCCCTGGAACAGACTATGCATGGGCTTCCCTGGAACAGACTACCTGCACACACAGCAAATGCAGAGGCTTCCCTGAGACAGACAACCTGCACGCGCAGTAAATACAGTGGCTTTCCTGGGACAGACTACTTGTATATGCAGCAGGGGATTCCCTGGAACAGACTACCTGTACACGCAGCATATGCATGGGTTTCCCTGAGACAGACAACCTGCACGCGCAATAAATGCAGGGGCTTCCCTGGGACAGACTACGTGTATATGCAGCAGGGGTTTCCCTGGAACAGACTACCTGCACACGCAGCATATGCATGGGTTTCCCTGAGACAGACAACCTGCACGCGCAGTAAATGCAGGGGCTTCCCTGGGACAGACTACGTGTATATGCAGCAGGGGTTTCCCTGGAACAGACTACCTGCACACGCAGCATATGCATGGGTTTCCCTGAGACAGACAACCTGCACGCGCAGTAAATGCAGGGGCTTCCCTGGGACAGACTACTTGTATATGCAGCAGGGGATTCCCTGGAACAGACTACCTGCACACGCAGCATATGCATGGGTTTCCCTGAGACAGACAACCTGCACGCGCAGTAAATGCAGGGGCTTCGATACTGTACCACACATGAGACTTATATACAAGCTACAAGAATCAGGGCTAGGAAGCACAATATGCACTTGGGTCAAAAACTGGTTAGATAATAGGGAGCAGCGCGTTGTGGTTAATGGATCTTTTTCAACTTGGACTGAAGTGCTAAGTGGTGTGCCGCAAGGCTCAGTATTAGGACCGCTATTGTTCAATATTTTCATTAACGACCTAACAGAAGGTCTAGAGAGCATGGTGTCAATTTTTGCAGATGATACCAAATTGTGTAAGGCTATAAATACAGAGGAGGATGCCGAGTCTCCTCAGAACGACTTAGTTAAATTAGAAGCATGGGCAGCCAAATGGAGAATGCGCTTCAACACAGACAAGTGTAAGGTAATGCACTGTGGTAACAAGAACAAAAATTACACCTACGTACTAAATGGGGTAAAATTAGGGGATTCTGTACTGGAAAAGGACTTAGGTGTCCTCATAGATAGCAAGCTAAGCAGTAGTACCCAAAGTAGGACTGCAGCAAAGAAGGCTAATAAGATATTAGCATGCATAAAACGGGGTATTGATGCTAGGGACGAGAGTATTATACTCCCGTTATATAAATCACTAGTGAGGCCACACCTTGAATACGGTGTACAGTTCTGGCACCGTACTACAAAAAGGATATCCTGGAGCTTGAAAAGGTACAGAGGAGGGCGACCAAACTAATTAAGGGCATGGAGACGATGGAATACAAGGAAAGGCTTGAAAGACTAGGCATGTTTACATTGGAAAAGCGGAGACTAAGAGGGGATATGATCAACATCTACAAATATATAAGGGGACAATACACAGAGCTTGCGCGGGACCTGTTTTTGGTTAGATCAACACAGAGGACTCGTGGACACTCGCTCAGGTTAGAGGAGAGGAGATTCCGCACAATACGGCGTAAAGGCTTTTTCACGGTAAGGACAATACGTGTTTGGAATTCCCTGCCCGAGGGAGTTGTAATGGCGGAATCTGTCAACACCTTTAAAAATGGGTTAGATAAATTCCTATTGGATAAGGATATCCAGGGGTATGGTGCATAGTCATGCATTATAGTTACTATAAATAGGGATAAAATGCAATGGCTGACAGCAGCATCAGTCAGAAATTTTAGTCAAATCATCATGCATAGGAGACCACAAATAGGTTGAACTCGATGGACAATTGTCTTTTTTCAACCTCAGATACTATGTTACTATGTTCCCTGGGACAGACTACGTGTATATGCAGCAGGGGTTTCCCTGGAACAGACTACCTGCACACGCAGCATATGCATGGGTTTCCCTGAGACAGACAACAGTATGCGCAGTAAATGCAGGGGCTTCCCTTAGACAGACTACCTGTATGGGCAGCAAATGCAGAAGATGCCCTGGGACAAACTACTTGTATATGCAGCAGGGGATTTCCTTAAACAGACTGTACATACGTGCAATGAATGCAGGAGCTTCCCTGGAACAGACCACCTGCACCGGCAGCAAATGCAGGGGCTTCCCTGGGACAGACTACCTGTACGGGCAGTAAATGCAGTGGGCTTCCTTAGGACAGACTATCTGTACCTGCAGGGGCTTCACTGGAACAAACTGCACAAGCATGCAATGTATGCAAGGGCTTCCCTGCAACTGACTCCACATACATGCAATGAAGGCAGATACTTCCCCGGGACAAAACGACACACAAATGCAGTGGCTTCCCTGGGACAAACTACCTGTACGCACAGCAAATGCATGGGTTTCCCTGCGACAGACTACCTGTAGATGTTCCCTGGCACAGACTACATGTAGAGAGTGCACATGCATGCAATAAATGCAGGGGCTTCCCTGGAACAGACTACCTGTATGGGAAGTAAATGCAGAGGCTTCCCTGAGACAGAATACCTATACGCGCAGCAAACGCAGGGGCTTTCATGGGACAGACTACCTGTACGCACAGCAAACGCAGGGGCTTTCATGGGACAGACTACCTGTACAGGCAGTAAATGCAGGTCTTCCCTGGGACAGACTACCTGTATGGAAAGTAAATGCAGGTCTTCCCTGGGACATGATACAGCATTATGAGCACTTTATTAAATAGCCTTACATACATAATAGTTGCTTCTCGAGACTGAACATATTACTACATGTGCAATTAACACAATGATTTCAGCAATAGGAGAGCTCCATGCATAGGAGTGTGTCAATGGTAAGGGTTACATGAAACAGCAGATTCTTCGTTACTGTTTAAGTGGTCACAAATGTTTACGCTTTACACAAACATGATTTTCACAGAAACATTCTGTTATTAGACAAATTACTTATACACAGTACTAACAAAGAAGATGTATAGCTAAGAATAGAGAAAAGGGTGAAAACAAACCAGTCATATGGAGGTGTTCAGTTAGTACTGTTTTTTTCATCCAGGCGAAAAACTGCACTTTTCGGCTGTTTATAGGTCGAATTTACATTCGACCTATTCAATGCCGATGCCGTTTTTTCAACTGGTGGAAAAAACCGGCACGGGCGAAAACCACGTGGATTGGCGAATATGCCGCCAATCCATGTGTTTTGGCTAATTCATGGTCGATTTTGCCCATGACGATTAGTGCTGTTTTTTCAGGTAGCCGAAAAAAATGGCACTAAATTCTCCCTCCTCCCTCTCCCCTCTCCCCCCGGGCCGCAGTTTGGACATGCCTGATTTAAGAGGACCGTAACAGTAGCAGGACAGGTTTATTGAAGTAACACCTCTGACTGAGTTCCAAGAAAGGAGAGTACCCAATAACATAGACTGTACTTGGAAGGGGTTCTTGAAAAAGAATGCTAGAGGACTGTAACATGAATGGCTTCCCAAGCGAGGAGGAGAAGCTGGACTGGTTGCCTGTGAGAGGGCTGGATGAGGTTTCCCATGATGACTGCTGGCTGGGGATAACTGTGTGTGATAATCACTGAGTACTGGATATGGGCCACAGAGAGCTGAAGGGGGTCCCCATGAGAAGTGAGTTACTGGGCGATGGATTGGGATCCCTGTGAGGAGGGGGTCACCAAGTGCTGGATGAAGTTCTTGGAGTTTCCCATGAAAGGAGAAGTGGATGATAGAGCCAGAGCGAGGGGACAGGTGTATGCTCTGGGATGGTGATGGAGGTGTATGATACATAAAGCTATGAGACAGTGAAATGCCCTGGGATGATGGTTGTGGTGTATGACAGCGGCATGCCCTAGGATGGAAGTGTATGTATTATGCATGGAGCTATGAGACAATGGCATGCCCTGGGAAAGTAGTGTATGTATGATACATACCACCATGGGACAGTGACATGCCCTAGGATGATGGTGACAGTCTGTAGGACAGCGGCATTCCCTGTGATGGTAGTGTATGTATAATACATAGCGCTATAAACAGTGGCATGCCCCGGGATGATGGTGCTAGTGAATGACAGTGGAATGCCCTGGATGATGATGGTGGCGGTGTATGACAGTGGCATACCCTAGGATGGTAGTGTATGTATTATGCACAGAGCTATGAGACAATGGCATGCCCTGGGATAGTAGTGTATGTATGATACATAACGCTATGGAACAGTGGCATGCCCCAGGATGATGGCGCTAGTATGTATGACAGTGGCATGCCCCGGGATGATGGCGGTAGTACGTATGACAGCGGCATGCCCGGGATGATGGCGGTAGTACGTATGACAGCGGCATGCCCGGGATGATGGCGGTAGTATGTATGACAGCGGCATGCCCCGGGATGATAGCGGTAGTATGTATGACAGCGGCATGCCCCGGGATGATGGCGGTAGTATGTATGACAGCGGCATGCCCCGGGATGATGGCGGTAGTATGTATGACAGCAGCATGCCCCGGGATGATGGCGATAGTATGTATGACAGTGGCATGCCCCGGGATGATGGCGGTAATACATGACAGTGTCATGCCCCGGGATGATGGCGGCATGCCCCGGGATGATGGCGGTAGTAAGTGTGACAGTGGCATGCCCCGGGATGATGGCGGTAATACATATGACAGTGTCATGCCCCGGGATGATGGCGGCATGCCCCGGGATGATAGCGGTAGTAAGTGTGACAGTGGCATGCCCCGGGATGATGGCGGTAGTACGTGTGACAGTGGCATGCCCCGGGATGATGGCGGTAGTACGTATGACAGTGGCATGCCCCGGGATGATGGCGGTAGTACGTATGACAGTGGCATGCCCTGGGATAGTAGTGTATGTACATAACGCTCCGGGACAGTGGCACATATGACAATGCCATGCCCGGTACTGAGCACCCTCCTGCAGAGCAGATCGCTGACAATGGCCCCACCTGCTTGTGTGGTGTCCGTCAGATCATAGCCGCTGCCCGGGAAGTCCCTCAGCTTGCGGCCACTCAGGTTCAGGATGCCGGAGCACACCGCCTCCTCCAGGGCCCGGTCCAGGCTGCGCACGGTGTGATGGTGCAGGGTTCCTGTGCTCCAGTGCGGTCCATTGGGGAAGCTGGGGAACACGGACAACGAGCCGGGACACACACCGGGTACCGTGCTGACGACGCCCCCTGCTCCGCCGCCGAGACCACCTCCTCCCTGCCCGGTGCCGCCTCCACCCTGCCCACCTGTACCCCCCACCACGGCCGCCGCCGTCTGACTCGCCGCCATTGCTGCCCAGGAATAGCCCAGTGCCAGTGACACCGTTATAGCAGCAAGTGCTCGGCTCAGTGCGCATGTGCGGTCCCCGCTACTGCTGCTACAGGGGCTGTACCAAGAGTGGAGCCGGGGGTGTGAGGGACGTACCAAACACCAGGAAAGGGGGGGAGGGGCCATACAGCTGTGCTGCGCTGATGTCTACTCTCTGACTGTCACCCATACACTCTGTGTACTCTGTGTCGCACTAACACAGCTCCCCTCACACCGTATAACATCACCCACTCTCTACAACACTCACACACGCCTTTCCCCACTATATACTGTAACATCACTCACTCTGTCACACTTACCATCCTTACACACTGTAACTATTATAACTACAGTATATAACATCACTCTCTGTCTGTCTCAGTTGTGTGGTAAACCTCCTATACAGCACACCCTGTCACACCTATATACACCTGTCCTCTATATAGTATAACATCTCCCTTTCTATACGCCACTCTGCTATATAACATCACCTACAGTATACACCTCTCCATTATATACATCACACTCTCCCTCACACCTACAGTATACACCTCTCCATTATATAACATCACTCTCACACCTACAGTATACACCTCTCCATTATATACATCACTCATTTTCTCTCACACCTACGGTATACACCTCTCCGTTATATACATCACTCTCTCTCTCACACACACACCTACAGTATACACCTCTTTATTATATAAATCTCTCTCTCTCTCTCTCTCTCTCTCTCTCTCTCACACACACCTACAGTATACACCTCTCCATTACATACATCTCTCTCTCTCTCTCTCTCTCTCTCTCTCTCTCTCTCACACACACTTACAGTATACACCTCTCCATTATATACATCCAGTGTCGGACTGGGGTATGAAGGGCCCACCGGGGGAATGCAGTGATAGGGGCCCATACTTAAGGGTGTGGCCAGAGCCGGCGCTACCCGCTCAGCAAGGGTATGCAGTGCAGGTAGGCGCCAAGCTGAAGAGGCGCTCTGACTGCACTGCTACCTTGCTGCTGCCGCTGCGCCTGTCATACGGCGCAGCGGCAGCCGGCAGTGTGTAGCGCGGTTCCCCGAGTAATGTCCCTCTGGCTGCCTCCCCCTCCGCCCCAGAGAGACTGCTGCCGCCCACAGCGCACACACAGCGCCACCGCTGTCCTCCAGAGCTGCCGCTCCTGGCTGATTAACAGGGCAGAGCAAGTGAGAGAAGGCGGAGGAGGTGCAATCCCAGCCGAGGCCTCCTACAGGTACGTGGGGTGGGAGAGGAGAGGGAGAGTGTGCCGCGTAGAGGAGCATTTAGAGAACCCAAGCACAGAGCATGAAACAAAGTCAGTCACACTGTGGAATTGTGTACTGAAGTGGACTCGCTCATTCACTCCAGTCACCACGGAAGCCAAGCAGTGCAGGCACTCTGTGTGTCAGCAGTGTGTGTGTAGGGCACTCAGCGTGTGTGTATATGTGGCATTTATCATGTGCATAAGGGGCGCTGCTACCGTGGGCATGTGTAAAAGGCATTCTGCTACCCTGGGCATGTGTAAAAGGGGTGCTGCTACCCTGGGCATGTGTATAAGGTGCGCTGCTACCCTGGGCATGTGCAAAAGGGGCGCTGCTACCCTCGGCATGTATATAAGGGGCGCTGCTACCTTGGGCATGCGTATAAGGGGCGCTGCCACCGTGGACATGTGTATAAGGTGCGCTGCTACCGTAGGCATGTGTATAAGTGGCACTGCTACTGTGGGCATGTATGTAAGCAGCACTGCTACCGTGGGCATGAATATAAGTGGCACTGCTACCGTGGGCATGTATATAAGTGGCACTGCTACCGTGAGCATGTGTATAAGGGGCACTGCTACCGTGGGCATGTGTATAAATGGCACTGCTACCGTGGGCATGTATATAAGCGGAAATGCTAACGTGAACATGTGTATAAGTGGCACTGCTACCGTGGGCATGTGTAGAAGTGGCACTGCTACCGTGGGCATGTGTATAAGCGGCACTGCTACTCTTGGCATTATTATGTGTATAAGCGGCACTGATATGGTGGGTATGTGTATAAAGGGCACGTCTACTGTGGGCATTATTATTATTATTACATGCGGTGTAATGACAATAAGATAGCGCTACTGTGTGGCGTATTTTGAATTGGGGTGCTATTGTGTGGCCATGCCCCTTCCTTGTGATACCACACCTTCTTTTTTAAGGCGCACACTGTCCCTTTATTAAGTATTGGAGAGGGCGCAAATTTTGTAGTTTGCATGGAGGCGCCAAACACCCTAGCACTGGCATTGGGTGTGGCCACCCTACAAAGGGGGTGTGGCCAGCATCTACAGAGGCTTGAAATACACAATAGTCTAGTGCAGTGTAATGCAACATGTCTACCATGTATAATACAAGTGCACAGTCTGGAACCTAATCCCTAGAGGAAGGAGTGGGCACTCAGGCAGTGGGCCTACCGGTGGTTTCCCTGGTACCCCTGTGGGCCAGTCCGACCCTGTATACATCACTCTCTCTCACACACCTACAGTATACACTTCTCTATTATATACAGCACTCATTCTCTCTCACACCTACAGTATACACTTCTCCATTATATACATCACTCTCTCTCACACCTACAGTATACACCTCTCCATTATATACATCACTCTCTCTCACATCTACAGTATACACCTCTCCATTATATACATCACTCATTCTCTCACATCTACAGTATACACCTCTCCATTATATAACATCACTCATTCGCTCAGACCTACATTATACATCTCTCCATAATATACATCACTCATTCTCTCACACCTACAGTATACACTTCTCCATTATACATCACTCTCTCACACCTACAGTATACACCTCTCCATTAAATAACATTTCTCTCTCTCTCTCTCTCTCTCTCTCTCTCTCACCTATAGTATATACCTCTCCACTATATAACAACACTCTCTCTCACACACCTACAGTATACACCTCTCCATTAAATAACATCTCTCTCTCTCTCACCTATAGTATATACCCCTCCACTATATAACAACACTCTCTCTCACACACCTACAGTATACACCTCTCCACTGTATAACATCACTCACTCTCTCTCACATCTACAGTATACACCTCTCCATTAAATAACATCTATCTCTCTCTCTCTCTCTCTCTCTCTCTCTCACCTATAGTATATACCTCTCCACTATATAACAACACTCTCTCTCACACACCTACAGTATACACCTCTCCATTAAATAACATCTCTCTCTCTCACCTATAGTATATACCCCTCCACTATATAACAACACTCTCTCTCACACACCTACAGTATACACCTCTCCACTGTATAACATCACTCACTCTCTCTCACATCTACAGTATACACCTCTCCATTAAATAACATCTCTCTCTCTCTCTCTCTCTCTCTCTCTCTCTCTCTCTCTCTCTCTCTCACCTATAGTATATACCTCTCCACTATATAACAACACTCTCTCTCACACACCTACAGTATACACCTCTCCATTAAATAACATCTCTCTCTCTCACCTATAGTATATACCTCTCCACTATATAACAACACTCTCTCTCACACACCTACAGTATACACCTCTCCATTAAATAACATCTCTCTCTCTCACCTATAGTATATACCCCTCCACTATATAACAACACTCTCTCTCACACACCTACAGTATACACCTCTCCACTGTATAACATCACTCACTCTCTCTCACATCTACAGTATACACCTCTCCATTAAATAACCTCTCTCTCTCTCTCTCTCTCTCTCTCTCTCTCTCTCTCTCACCTATAGTATATACCTCTCCACTATATAACAACACTCTCTCTCACACACCTACAGTATACACCTCTCCATTAAATAACATCTCTCTCTCTCACCTATAGTATATACCTCTCCACAGGGGTTAAAGTGAGCCGGAACGGGCCGGAACTGCGTTCCGTCAGTTCCACCAGGAGACGGAACGCAGTTCCGCCTCCCCCGGCTCACCTAACCCGATGTCCCGGGCGGCGCTGCAGGGAGATGCCGGGCGCCCGCTGAGATCGCGTTACCAGCGGGCGCCCGTCTCCCTCTCCGCAGCGGCAGCCGTAGGCAGGAGCTCAGTACTGAGCTCCGGCTTCCGGCTCTGTCAGTGCGCGCTATGGGAGAGACGTCATGACGTCTCTCTCATAGTGCAGAGGAGCGGGCGGCGAGAGAGGACTGCGGCGGGAGCGGGGCTAGGTAAGTATAGTTCTTTCCCCCCTCCCTCTCTCCCTCCCTCCCTCCTATATGTGTACTACAGGCGTTTCTACTGGGGGCCTTTACTACTGGGGCAAACTACAGAGGGGCAAACTACTGGGGGGCTCTAGTACTGGGGGCAAACTACAGAGGGGCAAACTACTGGGGGCCTCTAGTACTGGGGGCAAACTACTGGGGGGCTTTACTGCTGGGGCAAACTACAAGGGGCAAACTACTGGGGGGCTCTAGTACTGGGGGCAAACTACAGAGGGGCAAACTACTGGGGGGCTCTAGTACTGGGGGCAAACTACTGGGGGCCTTTACTACTGGGGCAAACTACAGAGGGGCAAACTACTGGGGGGCTCTAGTACTGGGGGCAAACTACTGGGGGGCTTTACTGCTGGGGCAAACTACAAGGCGCAAACTACTGGGGGCATTACTACAAGGGGGCAAGCTACAAAGGGGCAAACTACTGGCAGCATTACTACTGGGGGCTAAACTACAAGGGGGCATAATTACAGGAGCTAAACTACTGGGGGTATAACTACAAGGGGGCAAACTACTGGGGACATTACTAATTTTGGCAAACTACATGGGGGCTAAACTACAGGGGCTAAACAACTGGGGCACAACTGCAGGGGGCGTTACCACTGGGGGCTAAACTACATGGGGCAAACTACATGAGGGCAAAACTACTGGGGGCATTACCACTCAGAGGCTAAACTAGAGGGGGGGGAGTAAATTGCTGGGGTCATAACTGCAGGGGCATTACCAGTATGGGCATGACCACTGGGGCTAAACTACAGGGGCTAAACGACTAGGGGCAATACTACACAGGGGCATTACCATTAAGGGCATTACTGATGGGGTGCACAGCTAATGAGGGCATTGTAAAGGGGGCACTTCATAAGGGGCACTACTGTTGGGGGCATTGCATAAGGGGCACTACTACTGTGGGCATTGTATAAGGGATGCTACTGCTGGGGGCATTACTGTATGGGCCGACAAAGAAGCTGCGTTCCCGGTCCGCCCTCCGTCGCTCCGCCCCTACCATCGCCGCCGCACTGGAAGCCCAGGTTCCAGACTCCCAGCTGCAGCGGATCTGGGACCAGGCCGGCTTTATTATCCCTGCCGCTGCATCGAGCTTCTGTGACCGCGGCACTACTAGTTCAAATCTGTCGCTGATTGGCTGCCGGTCCGCAGCAGTTTTGAAATATTAGCGCCGTGGTCACAGGAGCTCGATGCGGCGGCAGGGATAATAAAGCCAGCCTGGTTCCAGATCCACTGCAGCCGCCCTCAGCCTCTTCTGCCGCCCCGCCCTCGGACCTCTGCGCACCCACAGCCTCCTCCTCCGCACTATCTCCGAGGCCCACAGCCTCCACGTCACGCCTACCACAGCCTACTCATCCACAGCACCGCAGACCACCGCCGCTGCTAAACAGGTAATCTAACCTGCTGCCTTTCTCTCTCCCTAGTCCCTACTGTATTCCCCTGCTGTCACTTTCCATATCCCTGCTGTCACTTTCCATGTCCCTGCTGTCACTCTCCCTGTCACTCTGTCACTCTATAATGTGAATTTCGGCTCATTCTCTGTGCTATAATGTGAATTTTGGCTCATTCTGTGTGCTATAATGTGAATTTCGGCTCATACCATGTGGTGTAATGTGAATTTGGCTCATACCGTGTGCTATAATGTGAATTTCGGCTCATACTGTGTGGTGTAATGTGAATTTCGGCTCATACTGTGTGGTGTAATGTGAATTTCGGCTCATACCGTGTGGTGTAATGTGAATTTGGCTCATACTGTGTGGTGTAATGTGAATTTGGCTCATACTGTGTGGTGTAATATGAATGTGGTTCATACTGTGTGGTATAAATGTGAATTTCGGCTCATACTGTGAGGTATAATGTGAAAGGGGTCCTACTATTGTGGTGCATAATGTGTATAAGGGGTATATGGTGTGGTAAACTACACTGAAGGGCACGCCCCCTTTTGCGTGGCCACGCCCCCTTGTCAGGAGTGCGCGCGCCTTCGGCGCGCACATAATTGCACCCTTCGCTTTTCCATACCCTCACTTCAAAATTTCCACTTGGGTACTACTACTGTGGGCATTATTACTATTGTGTGGCCACGCCCCTTTTTTTGAGACCACACCCCCCTTTCTGCTGCGCGCGCCTACGGCGCGCGCAATACCTTTATTTCATGGGCGCCGTGGGGAGGGGGGTGAGTTCCACCACCTCTCTAGGACCACTTTAAGCACTGCCTCTCCACTATATAACAACACTCTCTCTCACACACCTACAGTATACACCTCTCCATTAAATAACATCTCTCTCTCTCACCTATAGTATATACCTCTCCACTATATAACAACACTCTCTCTCACACACCTACAGTATACACCTCTCCACTGTATAACATCACTCACTCTCTCTCACATCTACAGGCATTCCTAGCTGTGTCAGGATTCCGTCAGTTGGGATCCTGACTGGATCCCTCTCACACCTACAGCATACCAGTGACGTGTGGTGAGGTGAGGCAGGGCCTTTCCTGTCATACTAATGTTTGTGCCAAAGGTTTGACTATATAAAGTATATGAAAAATAAAAAGAATATACTAGAAATATCTTCTTTGTATTATTCTAATAATTTTTATAGTTAAAACTCTGGAGTAAAAAGTCTATTGCAGGTGAGGCAGTGCCTTTTCTACACATACCTGATCCAAACTCACCAAATTTCCATGAGTTTATACTGCTACACCCGTGTATAATGCCCACACAAATCCTTGGGCTCATATAGTGTGTGTGTGTAAATCTGTCTCTGATTCTAGCTAGTTCCACCTGAGCCATTTACCCCACTGCACGTCCCTGCAGTGTTTGCGTTTATACTAGGCGGTCACAGTGCGACTTTGGACGCAGTTTGTTTGACAGTGAGCATTTGTGAGAGTAAACGGAGGGGGGTGGCGAGTCGAAAGCAGGCACTGTGCATCTGTTTTGAGGAGGTGCGTTGTTGTACACAGTTGCAAAAGCTCCAGTGGCCTAGTTCCAACGGTCATTTTGAGCAACCATAAGAATGTTACGAGGTCCGATAATTAGTCTGTTGTGCGATCAATGGTGTGTCTTTGTACATAAGCAGCAGCACAACACCACCAAGCTCTGGACAAATAATAACAGCATCAGTAGCATATTTTCACATAGCTGCTGCTTGCAAAAACACAGTTACAGATACAGCTGTGTCCACTTCTGAACCAGGCCCAATGTATTTATTTCTTCCTATGACTAGTGAAGTAGATTATTTCATTTGTTTTTCTTGTAAATATTTTGAACAAGGTAATACTTTACTGAATACCTTACTGTATACATTATAAGGATTACAGGTCAGAGAGGATGGCTATAGCCACAATAATGATTTTCATGCAGGTCATGGAACTCCCAGGTGACTCCTAGTAGCAGTAAAGAAATGACGGTAAGGAGTACATTATTTCTTACAATACACTACCAATGGGGATCATTCCGAGTTGATCGTACCTGTGCTAAAATTAGCACAGCTACGATCAGGCACTCAGACATGCGGGGGGACACCCAGGACAGGGCTAGTCCGCCCCGCATGTCAGTGCCGCTTTCCCCCACAGAAAATCAAGAGCATCGCACTGCGGTGATGCTTTTGCATCTCAGGAGTTACTCCCAGCCAGCGCAGCTCCTGCGGCTGGCCAAGAGAACCACTTCGCTGCTCCGGGTCGCAGCGGCTGCGTGTGACGTCACGCAGCTGCCGCGGCCCACTCCCCCAACGGTCTGGCCACGCCTGCGTTGGCCAGACCACGCCCCCCTAAACGGCGGCTTAATGCCGCCGTCCATCCCCCTCCCACCCAGCGACCGCCTCTGCCTCAGAGGCAATCACTAGGCAACGATGGCTGCCAAGCGCTGGCAAGCGCCGGCGCACTGCGGCGCCGGCACATGCGCAGTTCCGACCCGATCGCTGCGCTGCGATAAACTGCAGCGAGCGATCGGGTCAGAATGACCCCCAATGTACAGTATAAGAACCTGCTGGGTTGCACTGTAGGAAAAGGACCCGTAACAGAAATCTTGGGCCCTGGAACCATCATCATTTTAGATGACCAATGAAGGGTACTCCTTCCTTACACTTAAAGTGGCCATACACTAGTGCGACGGGACTACAGCTCCAGGCCTCCACATAAAATTAAGCCCATAATCATGGTAGCGAACTTCTAAGAGAAAGATCTCATTGTGTGTTGTGGATATTTATTTTCATGTAAGACACACATTTATGTGATCATTTGTTTTTGTGCGCTATTAGTGAACATCTATCTGTTTTATTGTATATTTTTATAGACCAGTGGAGGGTCTTCTTTGGTCACTAGAGCTGCATTATAACTAGCTGGCGCTGTTGCGAATCATCTTTTAATATTAGTTGCCCAGCTGGCCACGCAGTTGGCCATCAGTAATAAGAACTATAATTGTATTTCTCTGACGTCCTAGTGGATGCTGGGAACTCCGTAAGGACCATGGGGAATAGACGGGCTCCGCAGGAGACTGGGCACTCTAAAAGAAAGATTAGGTACTATCTGGTGTGCACTGGCTCCTCCCTCTATGCCCCTCCTCCAGACCTCCGTTAGATTTCTGTGCCCGGCCGAGCTGGATGCACACTAGGGGCTCTCCTGAGCTCCTAGAAAGAAAGTATATGTTAGGTTTTTTATTTTACAGTGAGACCTGCTGGCAACAGGCTCACTGCAACGAGGGACTAAGGGGAGAAGAAGCGAACCTACCTGCTTGCAGCTAGCTTGGGCTTCTTAGGCTACTGGACACCATTAGCTCCAGAGGGATCGACCGCAGGACCCGTCCTTGGTGTTCGTTCCCGGAGCCGCGCCGCCGTCCCCCTTACAGAGCCAGAAGCATGAAGATGGTCCGGAAAATCGGCGGCAGAAGACTTCAGTCTTCACCAAGGTAGCGCACAGCACTGCAGCTGTGCGCCATTGCTCCTCATACACACTTCACACTCCGGTCACTGAGGGTGCAGGGCGCTGGGGGGGGCGCCCTGAGCAGCAATAAAAACACCTTGGCTGGCAAAATAATCACAATATATAGCCCCAGAGGCTATATATGTGATAATTACCCCTGCCAGAATCCATAAAAAAGCGGGAGAAAGTCCGCAAAAAAGGGGCGGAGCTATCTCCCTCGGCACACTGGCGCCATTTTCTCTTCACAGTGTAGCTGGAAGACAGCTCCCCAGGCTCTCCCCTGTAGTTTTCAGGCTCAAAGGGTTAAAAAGAGAGGGGGGGCACTAAATTTAGGCGCAATATTGTTTATACAAGCAGCTATTGGAGAAAATTCACTCAGTGATAGTGTTTATCCCTACATTATATAGCGCTCTGGTGTGTGCTGGCATACTCTCTCTCTGTCTCCCCAAAGGGCTGTGTGGGGTCCTGTCCTCAGTCAGAGCATTCCCTGTGTGTGTGCGGTGTGTCGGTACGGCTGTGTCGACATGTTTGATGAGGAGGCTTATGTGGAGGCGGAGCAGATGCCGATAAATGGGATGTCGCCCCCTGTGGGCCGACACCAGAGTGGATGGATAGGTGGAAGGTATTAACCGACAGTGTCAACTCCTTACATAAAAGGCTGGATGATGTAACAGCTATGGGACAGCCGGCTTCTCAGCCCGCGCCTGCCCAGGCGTCTCAAAGGCCATCAGGGGCTCAAAAACGCCCGCTCCCTCAGATGGCAGACACAGATGTCGACACGGAGTCTGACTCCAGTGTCGACGAGGTTGAGACATATACAAAATCCACTAGGAACATCCGTTACATGATCCCGGCAATAAAAAATGTGTTACACATTTCTGACATTAACCCAAGTACCACTACAAAAGGGTTTTATGTTTGGGGAGAAAAAGCAGGCAGTGTTTTGTTCCCCCATCAAATGAGTGAATGAAGTGTGAAAAAGCGTGGGTTCCCCCGATAAGAAACTGGTAATTTCTAAAAAGTTACTGATGGCGTACCTTTTCCCGCCAGAGGATAAGTTACGCTGGGAGATATCCCCTGGGGTGGATAAGGCGCTCACACGTTTGTCAAAAAAGGTGGCACTGCCGTCTTAGGATACGGCCACTTTGAAGGTACCTGCTGATAAAAAGCAGGAGGCTATCCTGACGTCTGTATTTACACACTCAGGTACTAGACTGAGACCTGCAGGTAGTGCTGCTGCAGCGTGGTCTGTAACCCTGTCAAACAGGGATACTATTTTGCGAACATAAGACGTCGTCTTATATATGAGGGATGCACAGAGGGATATTTTGCGGCTGGCATCCAGAATTAATGCAATGTCCATTCTGTCAGGAGGGTATTAGAGACCCGACACTGGACAGGTGATGCTGACTTTAAAAGGCACATAGAGCCTTATAAGGGTGAGGAATTGTTTGGGGATGGTCTCTGGGACCTCGTATCCACAGCAACAGCTGGGAAGAAACATTTTGACCTCAGGTTTCCTCACAGCCTAAGAAAGCACTGTATTATCAGGTACAGTCCTTTCGGCTTCAGAAAAGCAAGCGGGTCAAAGGCGCTTCCTTTCTGCACAGAGACGAGGGAAGAGGGAAAAAGCTGCACCAGTCAGCCAGTTCCCAGAATCAAAATTCTTCCCCCGCTTCCTCTGAGTCCACCGCATGACGCGGGGGCTCCACAGGCGTAGCCAGGTACGGTGGGGGGCCGCCTCAAAAATTTCAGCGATCAGTGGGCTCGCTCACAGGTGGATCCCTGGATCCTTCAAGTAGTATCTCAGGGGTACAGGCTGGAATTCGAGGCGTCTCCCCCCCGCCGTTTCCTCAAATCTGCCTTGCCGACAACTCCCTCAGGCAGGGAGGCTGTGCTAGAGGCAATTCACAAGCTGTATTCCCAGCAGGTGATAGTCAAGGTGCCCCTACTTCAACAAGGACGGGGTTACTATTCCACACTGTTTGTGGTACCGAAACTGGATGGTTCGGTGAGACCCATTTTAAATTTGAAGTCCTTGAACACATACATAAAAAAATTCAAGTTCAAGATGGAATCGCTCAGGGCGGTTATTGCAAGCCTGGAGGAGGGGGATTACATGGTATCCCTGGACATCAAGGATGCTTACCTACATGTCCCCATTTACCATCCTCACCAGGAGTACCTCAGATTTGTGGTACAGGATTGCCATTACCAATTCCAAACACTGCCGTTTGGACTGTCCACGGCACCGAGGGTCTTTACCAAGGTAATGGCAGAAATGATGATACTCCTTCGAAAAAAGGGAGTTTTTAATTATCCCGTACTTGGACGATCTCCTTATAAAGGCGAGGTCCATGGAGCAGTTGTTGGTCGGAGTAGCACTATCTCGGGAAGTGCTACAACAGCACGGATGGATTCTATACATTCCAAAGTCACAGCTGGTTCCTACCACACGCCTGCTGTTCCTGGGGATGGTTCTGGACACAGAACAGAAAAAAGTGTTTCTCCCACAGGAGAAAGCCAAGGAGCTGTCATCTCTAGTCAGAGACCTCCTGAAACCAAAACAGGTATCGGTGCATCACTGCACACGAGTCCTGCGAAAAATGGTAGCTTCTTACGAAGCAAAATTCCATTCGGCAGGTTCCATGCAAGAACCTTTCAGTGGGACCTCTTGGACAAGTGGTCGGAATCGCATCTTCAGATGCATCGGCTGATAACCCTGTCTCCAAGGACCAGGGTATCTCTACTGTGGTGGCTGCAGAGGGCTCATCTTCAAGAGGGCCGCAGATTCGGCATACAGGACTGGGTCCTGGTAACCACGGATGCCAGCCTTCGAGGCTGGGGGGCAGTCACACAGGGAAGAAATTTCCAAGGACTTTGGTCAAGTCAGGAGTCGTCCCTACACATAAATATTCTGAAATTGAGGGCCATTTACAATGCCCTAAGTCTGGCAAGGCCTCTGCTTCAAAACCAGCCGGTACTGATCCAATCAGACAACATCACGGCAGTTGCCCATGTAAACCGACAGGGCGGCACAAGAAGCAGGATGGCGATGGCAGAAGCCACAAGGATTCTCCAATGGGCGGAAAATCACGTCTTAGCATTGTCAGCAGTGTTCATTCCGGGAGTGGACAACTGGGAAGCAGACTTCCTCAGCAGACACGACCGACACTCGGGAGAGTGGGGACTTCATCCAGAAGTCTTCCAACTGTTGGTAAACCGTTGGGAAAGGCCACAGGTGGACATGATGGCGTCCCGCCTAATCAAAAAACTAGATATTGCGCCAGGTCAAGGGACCCTCAGGCAATAGCTGTGGACGCTCTATTGACACCGTGGGTGTACCAGTCGGTTTATGTATTCCCTCCTCTGCCTCTCATACCAAAGGTACTGAGAATAATAAGAAAACGAGGAGTAAGAACGATACTCGTGGTTCCGGATGGGCCAAGAAGAGCTTGGTACCCAGAACTTCAAGAAATAATATCAGAGGACCCATGGCCTCTATCGCTCAGACAGGATCTGCTACAGCAGGGGCCCTGTCTGTTCCAAGACTTACCGTGGCTGCGTTGGACGGCATGGCGGTTGAATTCCGGATCCTAAAGCAAAAGGGCATTCCGGAGGAAGTCATTCCTACGCTGATAAAAGCCAGGAAAGAAGTAACCGCAAACCATTATCACCGTATTTGGCGAAAATATGTTGCGTGGTGTGAGGCCAGGAAGGCCCCAACAGAGGAATTTCAGCTGGGTCGTTTTCTGCACTTCCTACAGTCAGGAGTGACTATGGGCCTAAATTTGGGTTCCATTAAGGTCCAGATTTCGGCTCTGTCGATTTTCTTCCAGAAAGAACTGGCTTCACTGCCTGGAGTTCAGACATTTGTAAAGGGAGTGCTACATATTCAGCCCCTTTTTTGTGCCTTCTGTGGCACCTTGGGATCTCAACGTGGTGTTGAGTTTCTTAAAATCACATTGGTTTGAGCCACTTAAAACTGTGGATTTGAAATATCTCACGTGGAAAGTGGTCATGTTATTGGCCTTGGCTTCGGCCAGGCGTGTGTCAGAATTGGCGGCTTTGTCATGTAAAAGCCCTTATCTGATTTTCCATATGGATAGGGCAGAATTGAGGACTCGTCCCCAGTTTCTCCCTAAGGTGGTATCCGCTTTTCACTTGAACCAACCTATTGTAGTGCCAGCGGCTACTAGGGACTTGGAAGATTCCAAGTTACTGGACGTAGTCAGGGCCTTAAAAAATTATATTTCCAGGACGGCTGGAGTCAGGAAAACTGACTCGTTTTTTATCCTGTAGGCACCCAACAAAATAGGTGCTCCTGCTTCTAAGCAGACGATTGTTCGCTGAATTTGTAGCACAATTCAGCTGGAGCATTCTGCGGCTGGATTGCCACAGCCTAAATCAGTAACAGCCCATTCCACGAGGAAAGTGGGCTCATCTTGGGCGGCTGCCCGAGGGGTCTCGGCTTTACAACTTTGCCGAGCTGCAACTTGGTCAGGGGCAAACACATTTGCTAAATTCTACAAAATTGATACCCTGGCTGAGGAGGACCTTGAGTTCTCTCATTCGGTGCTGCAGAGTCATCCGCACTCTCCCGCCCGTTTGGGAGCTTTGGTATAATCCCCATGGTCCTTACGGAGTTCCCAGCATCCACTAGGACGTCAGAGAAAATAAGATTTTACTTACCGGTAAATCTATTTCTCGTAGTCCGTAGTGGATGCTGGGCGCCCATCCCAAGTGCGGATTGTCTGCAATACTTGTATATAGTTATTGCCTAACTAAAGGGTTATTGTTGAGCCATCTGTTGAGAGGCTCAGTTATATTTCATACTGTTAACTGGGTATAGTATCACGAGTTATACGGTGTGATTGGTGTGGCTGGTATGAGTCTTACCCGGGATTCAAAATCCTTCCTTATTGTGTCAGCTCTTCCGGGCACAGTATCCTAACTGAGGTCTGGAGGAGGGGCATAGAGGGAGGAGCCAGTGCACACCAGATAGTACCTAATCTTTCTTTTAGAGTGCCCAGTCTCCTGCGGAGCCCGTCTATTCCCCATGGTCCTTACGGAGTTCCCAGCATCCACTACGGACTACGAGAAATATATTTACCGGTGAGTAAAATCTTATTTTCTTTATTGATCATTTTCAGATGTTTAAGGGACTAACAATGTCACTGGTGAGCCTCTAGGAGGGTTCACAAATCACAGGCAAGGACTTTTTTGGGGCTTCCTCTAACTGATGAAATTTTTCACATAATGCACTGTACTTCTTGACATCATGTAATACTAGAATGTCACATGCTGGGATGAATAGTTGGATTGTATTTGAATATGAAATTATACCATATTTTTGTTTAATTTACAAAAAAAGAATGTCCCCATGTGGTTAGAGGTGTATGCACGGGATACAGTCAATTTACCTACGATCAAAATCCCGAAATGGTCAAAAACCCGACAACCATTGACCGATGGTCAAAATACCGACAAGATCAAAATACCGACAAGGTCAAAATACCGATATTTAAAATACCGACAAGGTCAAAAAGCCGACATAAGTTTTTCATTATTTTTTTATCGAAACCAACTTGTTCATACTTTATCATCCCAGTGGACCTGGAGGGAGGGGGAATATAATAGTGTGACAAGCGCAGCAAGGCACTGTGCACAAAGCATGGGGAGCGCAGCGAGCAGTACACTGATACGGTGTCCATGTCAACAAATGTCGACAAAAAAAAAAAACCTGTGCTGACTTTTTGACCTGTCGACATTTTAAATGTAGGTATTTTGACCTTGTTGGCATTTTGACCCTGTCGGTATTTTGACCATCGGTCAATTGTTGTCAGTATTTTGACCTTCGGGATTTTGATTGTAGGTAAATCATACTAAACCCGTATGCACCCATGTAAAGCCATGCTCTACCAGCTACAGTGTGGCCATTCCATGTACCCGTAAGAGTACAGAATGATGTGCTTCCTCTGTTAGGGATACGGTCGTTAGTTCGACACAGCTTAGGTCGACCACCGAAGGTCGACATTCATTAGGTCGACATGGTAAATAAGTCGACATGGACATTGGGTTGACAAGTCAAAAGGTCGACATGAGTTTTTCACTTTTTTTTCTCTCCATTTTTTTGATTTTTCCAAACTTGACGATCCACATGGACTACGATTGGAACGGGGGGCATAGTGCACTAATTGGGGTTTCCCGTCACTTTACGAAGAAAACGACACCAAAAACAGTCCAAAAACTCATGTCGACCTTTTGACCTGCCGACCTAGTACATGTCGACCCAATTCCCATGTCGACCTAGTGCATGTCGACCTAATGCCCATGTCGACCTTCAGTGGTCGACCTAATGACTGTGGACCTAAGTTCAGTCGACCCAACAACCCATACCCCTCTGTTATACTTACATATGGTCTATTTTCTTTTATACAACATGTTAGCTATACAGTAATACACGTATTTCCAGTAAAAGAAAATATTTGAACATTTTGTATTTTTTGCCTATAAAATTCAATTTACAAACCAGAATATGCAATCCTTCTAAAGATTTGTTGTAAAAAATACCTGAGCAATCAAGATAATGAATGAAAATGAAGAGTAAGTTGAAGGGGATAAATACAAATGGAAATGGTTGGGGTATTCTATCTAGAAATGATTTACAAAGAGTAACTAAATAAAATAAAGGGAGCTAAAAAATATATCTAAAATCGAAAACTTTAAATGGTAAGGGGAGGGAGCCGATCCACAAACTACAATGAGCAGAGGTGTAAAGGGCCCCATACACTAGAACGATAATGCCCGATTTCATCCAATTTCGGGCATTCAGGCTGATAAATCGGTGAAATCGGGCATTTTGGAGGTGTTTCCGATCCAATACGCGTTCCCGTGAGCATCGGATCGGATCCCCTTGGTCGTTAGTGCTGCACTTGTGATATATCGTAATCGCCTGGAATCGTATGGAAAAAGGTATGAGTTTTTTGTGCCTGTGATATAGCGCCTGCAGTATATTGTAGGAAGTTTGACTGGCATTCTCAGGACACTCCCATCAGCGGCAGCAGCAACGACGCAGCAACCAGAGAGCTCTACTCTGTATATCCGATTTGATTGGATTTCCATTGCCCCAAGTATGTATTTCCACACTGACCACCAATCACTGTCCACCTAGCACACTGTCCACCAGTGTAATCACACTGACCACCAATGTAATCACACTGACCACCAATGTATTATAAATTTTCTCTTACGTCCTAGAGGATGCTGGGGTCCATTTTAGTACCATGGGGTATAGACGGTTCCGCAGGAGCCTTCGGCACTTTAAGACTTTTCAACAGTGTGAACTGGCTCCTCCCTCTATGCCTCTCCTCCAGGCCTCAGTTTAGAAAATGTGCCCGGGAGACTGGATGCACAAAGGTACCAGCGCCGTTCGGGATGCTGCGCAGCAACATGTCTCTCAGCACAGGGTGCTCTGAGGGACATGATAAATCCTTACTCTCACTGGCAAAATGTACATACATGTGAGCCGCTGATATACACTACCCCCGCCAGTATAAATATTACTGTGGCTGAACTGCGCCATTACACTTCACCTCAGAATTGCTTGTAACACTCAATTGGCGCCATTTTCTCCTCACAGAGATGCCGGAGCTCTGATCCTGCAGCCTGCTTCTCATCACACATCGCTGATACAAGTACCACGGTGTTATAGAAGGGGAGGGGAGCACATCATTTATTGTAGTCTGCGGGCTTCACATTGGATAAAATGCACTGTTTTGGTATATATGTATATTCATTGCATGTAATATATATATAGGGCGCGTGGTGTGGACTGGCAATTCCCTCTGACAGACATTAGTGTAGGTCTGTCCCCATTAGCTCCTGTGTGTGTGTGTGTGTGTGTGTGTGTGTGTGTGTGTGTGTGTGTGAGTGGTGTGACTATACATGCGTGTAACATGTCTAGAGAAAGCTCTTCCCCAGAGGAACCCATGTTAGAGGCACAACAGTGTTCTGAGCCTGTGTGGGTAAGAAAGCTGCAGAGTAATATGGCTAAACTAGCGAAGAAATTCTCTGAGTCTGAGGAACAGACAAAGCATTGGACACAGTCTGTGGAAGATGCTGTATTTGCTGATTGCTCCACATCATCCACTCGGGACTCCTCCAGTTCCCAGAAAAGGTCCCTGGCCCAAATTATGCAGAGGGACTCTAACACAGATTCCGACACTGAAGTCGACACTGGGGATTTGTAGGGGGTAGACCCCAAACTGGCTAAGAGCATTCAATGTATGATAGTCGCTATAAAAGAGGTTCTGGAATTTCCTGACACAACACCTCCACCTGAGGAAAAAGATTATTTTAAATTAAATAAAAAACAGGTGGTGACTTTTCCTCCATCTAAGGACTTAAATACAGTTTTTGAGGAATCCTGGGCTAACCCGGAAAATAAATTTGCTATCCCTAAAAGGTTGCGGGTAGCGTACCCTTTCCCAGAAGATGATAGGCGTAAGTGGGAGTCACCCCCAACGATAGACACCTCAGTTTCTAGGTTGTCAAAGAAAATAATTTTACCTGCCCCAGGGTCAGCTTCATTAAAAGAACCTGTTGACCGCAAATTAGAGACGACTTTAAAATCCATCTATGTTGCTACGGGTACGTTACTCAGGCCCACAATTGCTTCTGCATGGGCAGATAACGCAGTCGAAAAGTGGACAGATAACTTGATTGTTAATATTGACACGGTCGATAAAGATGACATGCTGCAAATTCTAGGTCATATCAAAGAATATGCAGGTTATTTGGTTGAGGCTATGAAGGACGTAGGCTTACTGGGCTCACGTGCCTCTGCTATGGCGGTTTCAGCCCGCAGGGCGCTCTGGATACGCCAATGGAATGCTGACGCAGAATCCAAAAGAAATATTGAGGTGCTCTCATACAATGGTGAAGCCCTCTTTGGAGAGAAATTAGATGCCATGATATCAACTACTACATCTGGCAAGTCAGCATTTCTGCCGTCGGCAGCTACACCGGCTAAAAAAGTATATCATTCTCATACTATGCAGTCCTTTCGGCCCAACAAGTACAAAAAGGCTAAAAGTACCCCTTTTTTTCACAGGAAAAGGGAGAGGAAAAGGTAGAAAACCTACAACACCCTCAGGCTCCCAAGAGCAGAAGTCAGCAACTACTTCTGCAAAAACCACAGCATGACGCTGAGGCTCCTCTGAGGGAGTGCGATCGGGTGGGGGCACATCTACTATTTTTCAGCCAGGTCTGGCTTCGCTCAGACCTGGATCCTTGGATTTTACAGATAATATCCCAAGGTTACAAGTTGGAATTTCAAGACCTTCCCCATGCCGATTTTTCAAATCAGCCTTACCAGTTTCTGCTCAGGACAGCGCAAATGTCCTGAATGCAATACACAAATTATGTCAAGACAAAGTAAATGCCTTGGTTCCAGGTGAACAAAGGAATCAAGGCTTTTATTCAAGCCTTTTTGTAGTACCGAAGCCGGATGGCTCGGTCAGGCCGATTATAAACCTAAAATCTCTGAATCTTTATTTAAAAAGATTCAAATTCAAGATGGAATCCTTGAGAGCGGTGATTTCCAGCTTGGAAGAAAAGGAATTTCTGGTGTCAGTGGACATCAAGGATGCTTACTTGCATGTCCCCATTTATCCGCCACATCAAGCATACCTGAGGTTTGCAGTTCAGGATTGCCACTACCAATTCCAGACATTACCGTTCGGGCTCTCCACGGCTCCGAGAATATTCAATAAGGTGATGGCGGAGATTATGGTTCTCCTTCGCAAACACGGAGTCAACATAATTCCATACCTGGACGATCTCCTCATAAAAGCGAGATCCAGGGACAAGCTAATCCAGAACATAGCGTTATCCCGGACGGTACTTCAACAGCACGGTTGGATCATCAACTTTCCAAAATCTCAGTTGGAACCGACGATGAGGTTATAATTTTTGGGAATGATACTGGACACCGAGGTACAGAGAGTATTTCTACCACTGGAAAAGGCTCAGTAGATCCAGAGCATGGTCAAACAACTTTTGAGACCAAGAACAGTATCAATTCATCAGTGCATTCGCCAGTTGGGGAAAATGGTAGCAACTTACGTGGTGCTACAATATGGCCGATTCCATGCCAGGGTCTTCCAGTGGGACCTACTGGACAAGTGGTCCGGGTCGCATCTCCACATGCATCAAAAGATAATCTTGTCAGCAAAAGCCAGAATTTCGCTCCTGTGGTGGCTGGATCCTGGTGACCACGGATGCAAGTCTCCGAGGATGGGGAGCAGTCACGCAAGGCGAAAGCTTCCAAGGAAGGTGGTCAAGTCAAGAAACTCGACTTCACATAAACATTCTGGAATTGAGAGCTGTGTACAACAGTCTTCATTAGGCGGCACACCTTCTTCAAGGTCGTCCCATACAGATCCAGTCAGACAATGCATCGGCAGTAGCTTACATAAACCGTCAAGGCGGAACAAAAAGCAGAGCTGCAATGGCAGAGGTGACAAAGATACTCCTCTGGGCAGAGGTGACAAAGTTCTGTCGGCAATTTTCATTTCGGGAGTGGACAACTGGGAAGCAGACTTCCTCAGCAGACATGAGAATGGGGCCTCCACTCAGAAGTCTTTGCGGAGGTGGCAAGTCGTTGGAGTATTCCTCAAGTGGATATGATGGCATCACGCCTCAACAAGAAGCTTCAGAAATATTGTTCCAGGTCCAGAGACCCACAAGCAATAGCGATAGATGCACTGGTGACCCAGTGGGTGTTTCAGTCGGTGTATCTGTTCCCTCCACTTCCACTTATTCCAAAAGTTCTCAAGATCATCAGAAGAACAAGAGTTCGAGCAATGCTCATTGCTCCAGAATGGCCAAGGAGGGCTTGGTATCCAGATCTTCAAGAGTTATTACTGGAAGATCCTCGGCCTCTTCCTCTTCGCGAGGACCTGCTTCAGCAGGGTCCGTTAGTTTATCAGGACTTACCGCGGCTGTGTTTGACGGCATGTCTATTGAGCGCCAGATCCTAGCCCATAAGGGTATTCTCAGTAAAGTCATTCCCACTCTTATTCTGGCCAGGAAAGGGGTAATGTCCAAACATTACCATCGTATTTGGAGAAAATATGTATCTTGGTGTGAATCCAAGAAGTCTCCTGCGGTGGAGTTTCAATTAGGACGACTTCTCCTATTTCTACAGGTGGGTGTGGATGCTGGATTGAGATTAGGATCTATCAAGGTTCAGATTTCGGCCTTGTCAGTTTTCTTTCAGAAAGAATTAGCTTCTCTTCCTGAGGTCCAGGACTTCGTGAAGGGGGTTCTGCGCATCCAACCTCCCTTTGTGCCTCCTGCGGCACCATGGGATCTTAATGTGGTGTTGCAGTTCCTTAAATCGGACTGGTTTGAGCCTCTACAAGAGGTAGAGTTGAAGTTTCTCACTTGGAAAGTGGTCATGCTGTTGGCCTTGGCCTCAGGCAGACGAGTGTCTGAGTTAGGAGCTCTGTCACACAAGAGTCCTTACTTAATATTTCATGAAGAAAGGGCTGAACTGAGAACACGTCAGCACTTTCTTCCGAAGGTTGTGTCTTCTTTTCATATCAACCAACCAGTGGTGGTGCCAGTGGCTTCTGACACCTCAGCCGTCCCAAAGTCCTTGGATGTCGTCAGAGCGTTGAGGACTTATGTTACAAGAATGGCTAGGATAAGGAAAACAGAATCTTTATTTGTCCTATATGACCCCAACAAGATTGGGGGTCCTGCTTCTAAGCAGACTATTGTGCGCTGGATTAGAGGTACCATTCAGCACGCTCATTCCATGGCAGGATTGCTGTTACCGACTTCGGTAAAAGCCCACTCTACAAGGAAAGTGGGTTCGCCCTGGGCAGCTGCCCGGGGTGTCTCGGCATTGCAAATCTGCCGAGCTGCTACTTGGTCAGGTGCAAACACGTTTGCTAAGTTTTATAAGTTTGACACCTTGGCTGCTGACGACCTAAAATTTGGTCAGTCAGTTCTGTAGGAACATTAGCACTTTCCCGACCATACTGGGAGCTTTGGTATATATCCATGGTACTAAAATGGACCCCAGCATCCTCTAGGACGTAAGAGAAAATAGAATTTTAATAACCTACTGGTAAATCCTTTTCTCGTAGTCCGTAGAGGATGCTGGGCGCCTGCCCAGTGGTCCATTTTTCCTTCTGAATACGTTTAAATTTTGTTACACACTTCTGTTTAGATGTTGACAGCTGTTGCTGTTACGTTATACATGCTGGTTGGCATGAGTTATGTTAAAGGCCATGTTAGCCGACATGTTTCTTGTGTATGGTGTGAGCTGGTGTGAATCTCGCCACAAGTTTATTAGTAAATCCTCTCTCGAATATATATGTCTCCTCGGGCACAGTTCCTATACTGAGGTCTAGAGGAGGGGCATAGAGGGAGGAGCCAGTTCACACTGTTGAAAAGTCTTAAAGTGCCGAAGGCTCCTGCGGAACCGTCTATACCCCATGGTACTAAAATGGACCCCAGCATCCTCTACGGACTACGAGAGAAGGATTTACTGGTAGGTTATTAAAATCCTATTATTGTTCACATTTTATTTATTTGTGTGTGCCCAAAGTGATTTTTACACCCTAAAGCCATATGTTTTCACTGGCACTGTACCCCAATGCTGCACCATGTGTTTTTGTTTGCCCAAAGTCATTTAAACCCACAAATGGCCATGTGTTTTCACCGCCACTGTACCCCAATGCGGGACCATTGATGTTTGTGTAATGAGGATAGTATTTACAAAAAAAACACTTTATTTTAAAAACATATATTATAAAAATGTAAACACCATGTAAACAAAAAACCATTTAACCATGGTGGTCATTCCGAGTTGATCGCTAGCTGCTTTCGTTCGCAGCGCAGCGATCAGGCAAAAACCCGGCAGATCTGTGCATGCGTATGCGGCACAATGCGCACGCGCGTCGTACTCTTACAACAAACTATGTAGTTTCACACAAGGTCTAGCGAAGCTTTTCAGTCGCACTGCTGACCGCAGAGTGATTGACAGGAAGTGGGTGTTTCTGGGTGGCAACTGATCGTTTTCAGGGAGTGAGTGAAAAAACGCAGGCGTGCCAGATAAAAACGCAGGCGTGGCTGGTGAAACGTAGGCGTGGCTGGCCGAACGCAGGGCGTGTTCGTGACGTCAAAACAGGAACTAAATAGTCTGCAGTGATCGCAAGCTAGGAGTAGGTCTGGAGCTACTCTGAAGCTGCACAAAATTCTTTTGTTGTCGCTGTGCGATCCTTTCGTTCGCACTTCTGCTAAGCTAAGATATACTCCCAGAGGGTGGCGGCTTAGCGTTTGCACGTCTGCTAAAAGCAGCTAGCGAGCGAACAACTCGGAATGAGGGCCTATATACCTTAATTAAAACCATTTGTAAAACAAAAAATATAACAGTTTGTGCACCACTTTTTTATCATTACAGATATGTTTCTGTATCAAGACATAGACTTTATCACCGGCCTACCTGACATGTACTGTGGCCATGAATGTCTCTGGAAGGTCAAGGGCAAGGGGTATTCTGATAAAGTGCGATGGAATGCGGCATTGGAGGAGTTAGTGGAGTACTGCAGGCCCTTTGTGTCCGGTGCTGACAGAATGGGTCAAGAAAAAGATCCAGAACCTGCGTACGGTGTTCCTCAAAAAACACAAAAAAATGGAACAGTCTAAAAGGTCTGGAGCAGGTTCTTCCCAGATATACAAGACCTCGCTCTGGTACTACAGCATGATGGAGTTTGTCCTGGACCAGGAGCATACCCGGACAGGTTTCACCTCCCTCCCTCGGACTGCCACACCAGAGAAGGAAGACGGTGACCTCTCTGTCGGCATCTGTAAGTATATTTTTTTGATAAGCTTTTACGTTTTTACAAGTTCCACCATCATCTCTTGCCAATCGACTGCAACCACCCTGTTAAAATAGGCCAGGTACTCATCCCTGACCTGTTTTACCCGTAGACTCGACCTAAAATGGAGTGGAGGTGGTACCACAGAGGAAAATGGTGAAGTGTTGTCTGGGTGTTCTGGGTCTGGGTCTCCTGGCACTTCTCTGGGCAGTGTCCTATGCTGGGTGGTTTTGCTGTGCAAATAGTTATGCAGGACACAGCAAGCAGTCACCACCCAATCAGTGTTCTCCACCTGCAAATTGATAGCCGTAAGGAATATGCGGAAGCGGCTAGACAGGATCCCAAAAGTGTTCTCTTCAATTCGTCATGCCCAGGATAGCCTAAAATTGTAGATGTGCTTCTCCCTTGTCAGGTGCCTTTGGGGGTACGGCTTCATAATGTTCTCGTGGAGTGCGAATGCCTCATCAGCCACGAAAACAAAATTGAGGACGTACTGGGTTTGCTCCCTAGATGGCAAGTTCAGGGTCTTCGTGGTGAGCCGCTCGTAGAAGGTGGAATTCTTCAGCGACCCACCGTTTGATGCACGTCCGTTTTTGCCAACGTCAATGAAGATGAATTCATAGTTGGCATTCACCACTGCCATCAGACGATGCTGAAATACCCTTTATAATTATAATAAAGGGATCCGCTGTTTGCAGGAGGGTTGATGCGGACGTGCTTGCCATCTATTGCTCCCCCACAGTTCGGGAAATGCCAGGTGGTGGCAAACTCCTCTGCCACGGCTTGCCATTCTGATGTACTTGCAGGGAGCTATAAAAAAATAGAAATAAAAACTTAAAACATGTATTTCAACAGTGTACTTTTTTTTATCTACTGAAGATTAGAAGTGTGGAGATTCCCGCCACCCCAGACCTCAGCATCATCCACGATATGGAGGAATCCCAGCCCCAAGTTCCTACCCCTGAAACATCCGCTACCCCTGATACCTCTGCAGCACCAGCTCCTCCGCCGTGCCCCCGAAAGAGAAGCCCCCCCCCAAAAAAAACACCGCCCAGGAGGGCGAAGACCTCATATTCGAGGAAATAAAGTCAAGACTTCCCCAGCTTCCCCCCCATCCCCCCTGACCACTACTCCAAATTTGGGGAATTTATGGCCTCTGCTATGCTAAACCTACCCCCGGGTCAAGCAGAGCAGATTCAGCGTCTCAATTTAAAGATGCTGAACAAAGCCCAAAAATCCAAACTCCATGATGTTGTCGTACTATTCGACCTCCGTCCTCTCACTCTTCCTCCCACCCAATCCCATCCTATTCCGCCCACCCAACCCCATCTCATTCCGCCCACCCAACCACAGCCTACTCCCCCACCCACCTGTTCCTCAGCCACATACTCTGCTATGCTGGAGGCAGAGGAGGACATGCCCCAGTTTGAAGATTTGTAGGCATCTTATAATTCCCAATAAATATGGTCCGGTATAGGCTATATGGTGTTTTGGGGCCAGATTTTTTGGGGAGGATACACGCATGCTGTAGGTGCATAATAATGGGGCCTGGACCATTCATTCTGCACTTTACAGCATGTGTGTATTCTCCCAATCCAATCTGTGCCCAAAACACAATATAGCCCTCCATTTTAAGAGTGAAAGTACCGCCCCATATCCCATATTTATTGGGAATGAATAGTAAAATAAACTATTATTTAATACTTTTAATTATTTCATGTTTTATATATATATATATATATATATATATATATATATATAGATATATATATATAGATACATATATAGATAGATATATACAAATTGTGATATGCTGTTTTTTTTACATTTTTATGTGCCATGTTGGCAACTAATTGCATAAAGTTCTATGTGCCATGTTGGCAACTAATTGCATAAAGTTCTATGTGTCATGTTGGCAAAAAATTGCATAAATTTGCATAGTTGGATAAAAAAAACAACAACTTTTTTTTCTATAAACAGTTTAAAAGTAACTAAACAGGTGTGGTGTGTATTTTATTTATCTTTAAATACTGGTCCTGCAGCACCTTCACAATGGCCATGCAGGTGTCAGGGATTATCCGACCCAAAGCCTGGGGGGGAGATGAGGGTCTCAAACTTCAGGCTGTCACGATCCGGGTATCTGGACACCATTACTTGCCTTTTAGATGCCTCCTGAAGCTGGCTCAGCGTTCCAGGGCCGGATCTCATCTGTGTTACTGATGTCCACACTCTGCATATCCCTCCTGTCACTCTGAGACGCTGTCACAGCGGCGCCATGTTTGAATCTAGTGTGGCGACTCCCGTCCTCCGCGGCCTCCGCCGCTCCTGTGTTCCAGTATGCAGGTTGTCAGAGTGGTGCCCCATGCCTGCCGCGGCCTTCGCTGTCATCCATGTGTCTCAGTGTGCAGTTGTCAGTTTGGCGTCTCCTGTCCTCCGCGGCCGGCGCCGCCATTGCTGCTATGTTTCCACATGGTTTTCCAAACCAACTTTCCCTCCAGTACTAACATGGGCGCAGCCATGTTTGTTCCAGTCACATGTTCAATCTCCACCAATCCGCTGCACTGTGAATCTGCATGATTGGCCAGCCAATGCCTGCCCTGCAGCAGGTATAAGTATCCTGTGCCTGAACCAGGAAATGGTCAGTGCTTTGATTGTCAAACCTAGTTCCAGTCTCTCTCTCCTGTGGTTGTTTCTCCAGGTTCCAGCTCCTGTCTCCAGCATCCACTAAGAGACCCGCACCTGCCTTCCATCCTGCGGTGCAGCCTGACTCTGCAGTCCTCCGTGGCTATTCCAGCTTCCAGCTAATAACCCATCTGCTTCCAGCGGTCAGCTTCCAGCAGTATCCAGTTCCCTTAAAGTGCGGTGTTGTTCCAGCGGATCCCTACTTATCAGCAGTATCCACAACCACCGGTAACCTCTTTTCAACTCTTCTGTTTCCACGCTCCCTAGCATCTTACAGTATCCACTCCGTGTCTTCATCACCTGACTGGTTCCATCCAGCATCCACTCCGTGTCTTCATCACCTGGCTGGTTCCATCCAGCATCCACTCTGTGTCTTCATCACCTGGCTGATTCCATTCAGCATCCACTCCGTGTCTCTACCACCTGGCTGGTTCCATCCAGTATCTACAACAGTCTGTTCAAGTTACCAACTTCATCTAATACTTCTACTGGCGTGTTCCTCGGCTATCTTCACTACTACAGCCAGGCCTGGTAAGGTTATTTCATCAAAGGACTTTAACATCTGTTCCTCAACCTACCAGTGCTCTGTGATACCTTCTATGGTTATAGTGATCCAGGAACTGTATTATTTGCCACTGCTTATTACCAACTGTGAATACTGTTGTTTCAACACGGAGTCTGTTAATAAAGATTTAACCTGGTTGTCATGGTCACACCTTTGGGTAATCCTTCTACACTTACATGTCCAGGGGTCTGATTAAACCTCCCAAGTTTAATTTCATTTCAGCCCCTACAACTGAGGCTTCCTCCTGTCAGCCTAAACCCTCAGTTGTGACAGTAAGCACTGACCATATGAATCCAGTCGGAGACCAGGATCAAGCGGCCAGGCCGATGCAAGAACTGGCAGCCAGACTCGAACATCAGGAGGCTGCACAAGGCCACATCATCCGCTGTCTCCAGGATCTCTCTACCCGACTGGATGGGATTCCAACGACCCTCCGTGGACCTGGCACGTCCGGTGCGTCCACCACAGTGACACCAGCTGTAACCCCACCCACCTTACCCATTTCTACTCCACGTCTTCATCTTTTAACGCCAGCAAAATTTGACGTATCTCCAAGATTCTGCAGGGGATTTCTCAACCAATGTGAAATCCATTTTGAGCTACAACCTGGCAATTTCCCCAGTGACCGTACTAAAATTGCCTATATTATTTCCCTTCTCAGTGGCTCAGCCCTTGACTGGGCATCACCTTTATGGGAGAAGTCTGATACCCTGCTGTCTTCCTATACTGACTTTGTAGCTACATTCAGGCGCATCTTCGACGAGCCAGGCCGGGTAACCTCTGCTTCATCTGAGATTCTCCGTTTACGCCAGGGAACACGTACTGTGGGACAGTATCTTATACAGTTCAAAATCCTGGCATCTGAACTGGCATGGAACAACGAGGCCCTGTATGCTGCATTCTGGCATGGCTTATCAGAACGCATTAAGGATGAATTAGCTACCAGAGACTTGCCTTCTAAGTTGGATGAGCTAATTTCACTATGCACAAAGGTTGATCTACGTTTCAGAGAAAGAGCAACTGAACGAGGAAGATCATCTATTCCAAAATCTTCTGCTCCTCCTCCTCGTCAACCGTCTCCATCCAAAGATGAGCCCATGCAAATTGTTCGTTCCCGTCTGTCTCCCGCTGAGCGCCGAAGACGTCTCTCTGAGTCTCTCTGTCTCTACTGTGCAGCTCCGTCTCACGCTATCTATGCCTGTCCCAAACGTCCGGGAAACTCCAAATCCTAGCTCGCCAAGGAGAGGGCCGGCTAGGAGTAATGATCTCCTCTCCATCTCCTCATGATTGTAATCTCCCAGTCTCGCTTCAAATTGCTCAACGTTATAGGAACGTCATTGCCCTCCTTGATTCCGGAGCAGCTGGGAATTTCATAACCAAAGCTTATGTTAAACGGTGGTCCCTACCCACCGAGAGACTTCCTTCGTCTATTTCCTTGACTGCCGTGTATGGCAGTAAGATTTTTGACGCAGTTATTTCTTTAAGGACTCTACCAGTTCGTCTGAGAGTAGGAGTTCTTCATTCAGAATTTATTTCCTTTCTAGTGATTCCAAGAGCCACACATCCAGTGGTTTTGGGCCTTCCATGGCTCCGTCTTCACAATCCATCGATTGACTGGACGACTACGCAGATACTAGCATGGGGTCCCTCCTGTGCTGAGACCTGTTTGTCCAAGGTGCTTCCTGTTTGTTCTTCCTCCCCCAGGTCATCTGATGTTCCACCTCTTCCATATCAAGACTACACGGATGTGTTCAGTAAAGCCTCCGCTGATATCCTTCCTCCTCATAGAGAATGGGACTGTCCAATTGATCTCATCCCAGGGAAGGTTCCACCTCGAGGCCGAACTTATCCGTTGTCCCTTCCAGAGACGCATTCCATGGAGGAGTACATCAAGGAGAACCTGGCGAAGGGTTTTATTCGACCTTCCTCTTCTCCAGCTGGCGCAGGCTTCTTTTTCGTTAAAAAGAAAGACGGTGGCCTGCGGCCGTGCATCGACTACAGAGGTTTGAACGACATTACCGTTAAGAACCGATATCCTTTACCCTTGATTACAGAGCTCTTCGATAGAGTTAGCGGAGCAACCATCTTTACAAAGTTGGATTTGAGGGGTGCCTACAATCTCATCCGGATCCGTGAGGGTGACGAGTGGAAGACCGCCTTTAACACCCGGGATGGACATTATGAGTACCTCGTCATGCCCTTCGGATTGAGCAACGCTCCAGCTGTTTTCCAGCATTTTGTGAATGAAATCTTCAGAGACATCCTGTACCGCCATGTCGTGGTTTATCTAGATGATATCCTTATCTTTGCCAATAATCTAGAGGAACATCGCTTCTGGGTAAAGGAGGTTCTGTCCCGTCTTCGTGTCAATCATCTCTATTGCAAATTAGAGAAATGTGTTTTTGAAGTCAAATCCATTCCGTTTCTAGGTTACATTGTGTCCGGTTCCGGACTAGAGATGGATCCTGAGAAACTACAAGCAATCCAGAATTGGCCGATACCCCTAACCCTCAAAGGGGTCCAGAGGTTCTTAGGGTTCGCCAATTACTACAGAAAGTTTATACGAGACTTTTCCACCATTGTGGCGCCTATCACTGCATTTACCAATAAGGGTGCTAATCCGTCCAAGTGGTCTGAAGAAGCTACGCAAGCTTTTCATCTATTAAAGCAACGGTTCATCTCTGCACCAGTCCTGAAACAGCCCGACATCGACTCTCCTTTCATCCTTGAGGTGGATGCCTCTTCCGTTGGAGTAGGAGCGGTGTTATCCCAGAGGGCTAAAGATGGTCATCTACATCCTTGCAGTTTCTTCTCCCGGAAGTTCTCCCCAGCTGAGCGCAACTATGCCATTGGCGACCAGGAGTTGCTAGCCATCAAGCTCGCTCTAGAAGAGTGGAGATATCTGTTGGAGGGAGCTTCCCATTCAGTCACTATACTTACCGACCACAAGAATCTTTTATATCTGAAAAGCGCACAATGTCTTCGTCAAGCCAGATGGGCACTTTTCTTTTCCAGGTTCGACTTTAAACTCCAGTTCTGTCCGGGTTCTCAGAATCGCAAGGCCGATGCCCTTTCCCGCTCATGGGAGCAAGAAAATGAGTCAGAGTCTTCGGACAAGCATCCTATTATTAATCCGTTGGCATTCTCCACGGTAGGGATGGACTCTACGCCCCCACCAGGGAAAAGTTTTGTGAAGCCGGTGTTAAGGAAGAAGCTCATGCATTGGGCGCATGCTTCCCGTTTTGCCGGACATACGGGCATCCAGAAAACCCTTGAGTTTATCTCTAGGTCCTATTGGTGGCCAACTCTGAAGAAGGACGTCATGGAGTTTATTGCCTCTTGCCCAAAGTGTGCCCAACACTAAGTCTCCCGCCAGTCGCCTGCGGGGCAACTGGTTCCATTATCTGTTCCCCGTCGACCGTGGACCCATTTGTCGATGTACTTCGTTACAGTCCTGCCTATGTGCAACAAGTTTAATACCATCTGGGTGATAGTTGACCGGTTCACCAAGATGGCACATTTCATACCTCTCACCGGTCTTCCGTCAGCTTCCAAGCTGGCTCAAGTGTTTATTCAAGAGATCTTCCGACTCCACGGTCTTCCTGAAGAGATCATCTCTGATCGTGGAGTACAATTTGTAGCCAAGTTTTGGCAAAGTTTATGTCAAGCCCTCCAAGTCAAGTTGAAGATTTCTACAGCTTACCATCCTCAGACCAATGGTCAAACCGAGAGGTTGAATCAGGACTTGGAGGCCTTCCTCCGCATTTATGTGTCTTCCTCTCAAGATGACTGGATTCAACTCCTTCCTTGGGCCGAGTTCAGCCACAACAATCAATACCATTCCTCATCTTCTTCAACACCATTCTTCATCAATTATGGAATCCACCCTAAAGTTCCAGAATTCCAACCGCTTCCAGCAACTTCTGTTCCAGCAGTGGATGTCACCTTGCGTCAGTTTTCTAACAACTGGAAGAGTGTGTGAGCGGCCCTGCTCAAAGCCTCGTTCAGGTACAAGAAGTTTGCTGATAGGAAGCGTAGAGCGGTTCCTGCTCTCAAAGTGGGTGATCGTGTGTGGTTGTCCACGAAGAATTTGAGGTTGAGAGTTCCCAGCATGAAGTTTGCACCTCGTTACATCGGTCCTTTCAAAATTGAACAAGTCATCAATCCTGTTGCTTACAAACTCCAGTTACCTCCCTTCCTGAAAATACCCAGGACATTCCATGTTTCCCTGTTGAAACCGCTGATCCTGAATCGGTTTCATTCTGCACTTCCTCCGGCTCCGAAAGTCCAGACTCAACGGGGAGTTGAGTATGAAGTTGCCAAGATTCTGGATTCATGTTTCCGTTACGGTCAATTGCAGTATCTTATTGACTGGAAGGGCTATGGTCCTGAAGAACGCTCTTGGACCAATGCATCAGATGTCCATGCTCCTGCCTTGGTCCGGAATTTCCACTCTAAGTTTCCTCAAAAGCCTAAGAAGTGTCCTGGGGCCACTCCTAAAGGGTCGGGTGCTGTCACGATCCGGGTATCTGGACGCCATTACTTGCCTTTTAGATGCCTCCTGAAGCTGGCTCATCGTTCCAGGGCCGGATCTCATCTGTGTTACTGATGTCCACACTCTGCATATCCCTCCTGTCACTCTGAGACGCTGTCACAGCGGCGCCATGTTTGAATCTAGTGTGGCGTCTCCCGTCCTCCGCGGCCTCCGCTGCCGCTCCGGTGTTCCAGTATGCAGGTTGTCAGAGTGGTGCCCCATGCCTGCAGCGGCCTTCGCTGTCATCCATGTGTCTCAGTGTGCAGTTGTCAGTTTGGCGTCTCCTGTCCTCCGCGGCCGGCGCCGCCATTGCTGCTATGTTTCCACATGGTTTTCCAAACCAACTTTCCCTCCAGTACTAACATGGGCGCAGCCATGTTTGTTCTAGTCACATGTTCAATCTCCACCAATCCGCTGCACTGTGAATCTGCATGATTGGCCAGCCAATGCCTGCCCTGCAGCAGGTATAAGTATCCTGTGCCTGAACCAGGAAATGGTCAGTGCTTTGATTGTCAAACCTAGTTCCAGTCTCTCTCTCCTGTGGTTGTTTCTCCAGGTTCCAGCTCCTGTCTCCAGCATCCACTAAGAGACCGGCACCTGCCTTCCATCCTGCGGTGCAGCCTGACTCTGCAGTCCTCCGTGGCTATTCCAGCTTCCAGCTATTAACCCATCTGCTTCCAGCGGTCAGTTTCCAGCAGTATCCAGTTCCCTTAAAGTGCCGGTGTTGTTCCAGCGGATCCCTACTTATCAGCAGTATCCACAACCACCGGTAACCTCTTTTCAACTCTTCTGTTTCCACGCTCCCTAGCATCTTACAGTATCCACTCCGTGTCTTCATCACCTGACTGGTTCCATCCAGCATCCACTCCGTGTCTTCATCACCTGGCTGATTCCATTCAGCATCCACTCCGTGTCTCTACCACCTGGCTGGTTCCATCCAGTATCTACAACAGTCTGTTCAAGTTACCAACTTCATCTAATACTTCTACTGGCGTGTTCCTCGGCTATCTTCACTACTACAGCCAGGCCTGGTAAGGTTATTTCATCAAAGGACTTTAACATCTGTTCCTCAACCTACCAGTGCTCTGTGATACCTTCTATGGTTATAGTGATCCAGGAACTGTATTATTTGCCACTGCTTATTACCAACTGTGAATACTGTTGTTTCAACACGGAGTCTGTTAATAAAGATTTTATTGACTTTTAACCTGGTTGTCTTGGTCACACCTTCGGGTAATCCTTCTACACTTACATGTCCAGGAGTCTGATTAAACTTCCCAAGTTTAATTTCATTTCAGCCCCTACAACTGAGGCTTCCTCCTGTCAGCCTAAACCCTCAGTTGTGACACAGGTCCTCCAACGACCGCCCTGTAGCCAGGAACCTCAGCATAGCAGTCAGCATCTCCTCAGCAGTGATGGCTCTCCGCATCTTGGTGTCCTGCCTCTCGATGTAAGGAGTCACAAGGCCCAGCAACTCCTGGAAGGTAGCGTCATCCATTCGCAGGTAGTTCAGATAGTCCTCGGGGTTGTTCTCCCTAATCTTGGTCAGGAGCAACATGTAAGAGAGAGTCCCCCTCTTCAACAGCCACTCCTTGCTCCAAACAGGCCTCTGCCTCTTCCGTATAAGATCCCTGTCACGTTTCAGCTTCAGATAGCCATAGGCTAGCAGAAGTTGATACCTGTAGGAATCCATCACAGAACAGGATAAAGAGCACTTTGTTCAGAAAAACCAAACAAAGCAAAGCACACTAGCAATGTGGAACGCTCGGAAGGTATAAACCAGCCTCACTAATCACAGAGCAGCAGTGTGCACGTGGCTAAAATGGCTGCTGCTATTTATATGCCTATTTGGCCCACCCCCCTAGCACCAATCCAGCCAATGACATATTCTATAGCTGCAGAGTCCACAGGGCTAATGGCTGCTGCTAGTTATATGCCTTTCGGCCAGCCCCCTTAGCACCCTAATCCATCTTTCATGTGAATGCATTGCGATAAATCGCCTGCGATATTTCGCCACTGGACATATCGCAGGCGATATACCGCATACAAAAAAAGTCTAACATGTACCAAATCGTTTGGAATCATATGGAACCACTCCCGGGAGAGTACAAGGGAAATCGCCTCCAACTTCAGCCTCAGGCATATCGTTCTAGTGTATGGGGCCCTTAACAGTAACCAAATAAAATAAATTATTACGATGGCTGAGAAGAGCAAACACATTAAGCATGAAGTTAGGCAGATAATGACTTAAAGTTGCCGAAGCAGAAATGGGATGGATCCAGACGCTTGGGATGCCAGTGGTCAGAATACTGACAGTGGCATTCCAGGAGCGGTTCTAGGCACGGGCAAGACGGGTGGGTGAGCAGTCACCCCGCAGGCACCCGCCACCCACCTGCACTCCAGCTGCAGCAGGCGCTGTGGCTGTGGGATGTGTGGGCGCCTTCCACTCAGCAGCAGCCGCTGGAGGCCGGAGCTCACTTCTGAGCGCTGGCTTCTGGCTCAGGCAGTGTGCGGCGCTATGGGAGAGAGACGTCATGATGTCTCTCCCTTAGATCCGAGGAGCGGGCACCAGATGGAGAGCAGCAGCAGTCCAGAAGCAGGAACGAGGCTGGTGAGTATTGCGTGTCTTTTTTTTTTGGGAGGGGGAGGGGGTTTGTGTGTGTGTAAGCGGCACTACTAGGGTCATCACTACAGGGGGCATCTCCATGGGGGGCATCACTGCAGGGGGCTTCACTACAGGGGGCATCACTACAAGGGGCATCTCTACTGGGGGTGTCACTACAGAGGGCATCACTACAGGGGCCATCTTTACTGGGGGCATCACTACAGGGGGCATCACTACAGGGGGGCATCTCTACTGGGGCGCCACTACAGGGGGCATCTCAACTGGGGGAATCACTACAGGGAGCATCTCTACTATGGGCATCACTACAGGGGGCATCTCTACTGGGGCATAACTACTGGGGGCATCACTACATGGGGCATCTCTACTGGGGCATAACTACTTGTGGCATCACTACAGGGGTATCTCTATGTGGAGCATCACTACAGGGGGCATCACTACAGGGGGCATCTCTAGTAGGGGCATCACTACAGGGGGCATCTCTACTGGGGCATAACTACT